>NC_054559.1:16002369-16064869 GCF_017654505.1 Polyodon spathula
TGACAATCTGAACAGACACTGCTGTGCCCAGACAGTCGGACAATCTGAACAGACACTGCTGTGCCCAGACAGTCGGACAATCTGAACAGACACTGCTGTGCCCAGACAGTCTGACAATCTGAACAGACACTGCTGTGCCCAGACAGTCTGAATAGACACTGGTGTGCCCAGACAAGCTTTCAGTTAGCAAGTGTCACCAGCCCTCTCTGGGGAGGGGCAGGATAGGTGCTGTTGTTTCTGATTGCTAATACAATACCCAATACTTGTCATTCATGTTCTGAATTAGTTTTTTTGCAAACTGTTTGAAATGCGGTATGTCACTTTTCAGCTGCACAGACTCTGATTCTAGAAAGGTGCTTTAGGACTGGTCTCAGAATTACTTGGTTCCCTGTTTTTAGTACCAAATAATTTGACAAAATGCAACATCACAAGTCTACTGAGTTTTGTCTCCAGTGCAAAGTTTAAACATTACTAATGACATAAAAGCTTTCTTTGGTGCCAAGCCAAACTAGTCTGTTAGTCATCCTGTAAAGCAATCTCATGAGCTAGTATTACCCTCCTTGACAACCTTAACACAGAACCTCCCTCTGCATTCAGCACACTGTGGTGATAGGCAGGCATGTTGTATCACTTTTGGAATGCTGTTTACAGTACAGCATGACAAAGATTCAGAAAAAAAAAATCAATTACCACTGTAGCAGAAAGAGGAAATCCGGACGATGGTAAATGCCGCTAGCAACACAGGAGTTCTTCTATATAGAAACAAATCAGTGTCAATAATACAGTGAAGGACCTGGTAGGAGCCATCTGGTGTAGGCTGTAGCAGGGCATGCAGGACAACACTGTGATGCTAGAAATACAAAGCTGTGTGCTGTACGTCCAAGTGGAGAGCATAGTTTATAGACTCGTGTGTAGGGTTAAGTGCACTTCAACACTTATTATAGGTATGCTTGTATACACACCTTGTCCAGATATTTCACAAATTACTAATGTGTGTTTTTAATCAATAATACAATTACTTCTGCCCTCCTACAGGCAGGTAGGCAGGCCTGCGGTGTGCAGGAAACTGACCGCAGAACCATCTGTCTTTAGCAGTCCGGTCCGCGATCGGGACCTTGTGCTTGCATGGCTGTCGACTGCAAAGCTGGGTTTTGAAACGGAAAGCCCAGTGCACTCTCTTTAGCTCGCTGCCTTGTCTTCAAGGTCTGGTTATTTGAATAGGTGCCAGGAGGCTGGGCTTCTGAGCAAAACAAACATCCGGAGTGTAAGGAAATGAAGCAAGAAAGGAAGTAGACAGGAGGGAGCAGAATAGCCAGTGAAAATGTGCTACCCCACCAGGCCCCCTGTAGGACTGTCCTGTATTCTAACCCACTGTGGACCATCCCCTGTGTTTCAGCCCATGATCCAGGCATGGAACCCTCAGTCCTGGAAGAGCACAGCTTCCTGAGCCTGCTGCACAGCGACACACTGGAGGGGGACGTTCCACTCGGCTTCCCCGAGGGACCCTTTCCCTGCGGTCAGCGCTTATTATTATTATTATTATTGGGACAAAGCAGCTGGGTCAGGGATGGGAATAAGACTCCCATTGCATAGCAGTTTGATCCATTCCTCCCATTGCATAGCAGTTTGATCCATTCCTCCCATTGCATAGCAATTAATTCACACACCTGGGTTTGTTACCTGTACATCCTGGCTAATAAAGGTTGTATTAATAGCTGGAGTGGGTGTAACCTCTATGCAATAGGAGTGTTATTTCCATACCTGATCTACACAACATAATTTGAACGTTCACCGCTAGGAGTCACTGCTGTGTTCATGCTCGAGTCGCAGACTGTGTGTAACAAGTGTCGGACAAACTCCAGGAAATTATTATATTTGGAAAGCAAAATTTTACTCCGATACAAAAAAGTTAAACATGGTTCTTCTTCTGCGTACACATGCCTATTTCTGTAATAGAAAGTGCACTTCTTCTAATTTTAGAAGGATTTTTGTGTGTTAAATACAAATTGTCCAGTATACATTGATGCAGCTTAGCCACGGCCTGTGCTTGCACTACACAGAGCCTGTGTTGTACTCTCAGAATATCTGGACACTCTGCACTGTGTTGCCTTTCAGATGCTGAAGGTAACCAGCTCTCTCTGGATTCTCCCAACATTTTCGACTACCTGCTGTCAGACCTGATGGTGCCCAATGAGAGAATCCTCTCTCCGACCCCTTTCGAGTACAACGAAAACATCGGTAAGCATGGGGATTGTTTTTCAGAGCTTTGTCAAGGAGCTCAAGGAACAAATAATGTTGTAAAACAGCCCCATTGATACAACCCTCATAAACATTTCAACGAGGAAAGATCTATGAGGTATTCATTTGTAATGATTTTTTTTTTTTTTTAACAGAAAAAATATTGAAGTTTTTAGAGGAAGACCAACAAGAGAATTTGGGTAAGGTGGTTTTTTATTTTAATGTTTGATAAGAACTGACAGAGGAGAGAGGGGTGTGTGTGTGTGTGTGTAAATAAGTTAGCACACTACGATAAACAGGCAGCACACTGCATCAGATGGCAGATTACAACAGTATCCATGCAGATCTAACTGAAGTACAATATAAAAGCAGTGCTGTCGGGGTTGTGCACTGAGGGCAGCTCTGTGATGTACTGGACTGCTGCTGACAGTCTGCCAGGGAGTGGTCCAAATCAAACTAGCTTGCTGGCTTGTGCTCAGGAGGCAGGGCTTCCCTGTGCCTGCCAATCTGCTTGCTCTCCTGGTCCTGAGGTCCACCCAGCTCTGAGTGGGAGAGGCAGAGCTCATGAAACACTGGGATAATTCTTGTGACTCAGGAATTACTGTAAAAAAGCTCAAGACTGAAGTAGATACAGGCATTAAACGCTTTTTGCAGACCAGCTCATGTGAGTAAATATGAGATACCTCCACGAGTGTGCTGTTCCCACATTTGGTTTTGTGTAACTGTTTTTTTATTTTTCTTACTCCTCTGTGTAATTTGCACTACCAGTGAGAAAGGTCTTGGAAATCCATCTGCGCTGTTTCCAACTCTGTTTGTGTTCCATTATCTTGTTCGTTTGGTTTTAATAGGGGAAGAAATGGAGATGACAATTTCAGAACCGGAAACCATGCACCAGGACCACGCAAGAAGCATCCAGTATCACAAGAGAGGTGAGCGTGCTGCAGTGAGGTTAACCAGGTTGCACAATTCCATTCTCAATGTAAACTAGAAATGTTTTCCATTGTGTATTCAACAGACCTGAACCCAGCTGATGCCAACTCTGCAGATACAATGAAACCGAAGCGCCAGAAAAGAGGTACCTCATCATTGTTGAGCATGTTGCACTGTAGGAATGCAGTCACTGTAACACCGACAGGCTGCAGTGCAGATTCCTGTCTGCTTCAGACTCACAGTGTGGGGTGCAGTCCTGGAAATGTAAACAGTTCAGTTCATCACCTCTGATTAAACCTCAGCTTGCTTTCCGAAGACCTTCAATTCTGCTGGCCTTTCCCTTCTCTACTAACTGCTTGTGTCTTCAGGACACGGCTGCATTGGAGCACAGCTCTGTGAATTAAGCCAGGTCTCTTTGCAAACCTCAGAAACAATGAATGATGTGTTCTTACTGCATGACTAAAGCAGAGCGACACTGACATGAACACTTACCCAAATTCAACAAGGCTTACAATTCAGCAGCAAACGTCATTTAGCAAGCAGGGCCCTTTCAAATTGCTTTAAAAAATGACATTGAGTTATAGTTCCATTTTTGAAATGTCATGTCCCTCCAGATCCCAGAGGAAAGCGAATGCTTGAGAAAAGGAAGAGAGGGTGGAGAAGCCGACCCGACCAGAGAGAAGCACAGAGAGGTATCCCAGCAAGCAGGCCTGGGGTCCACATTGACCTTCCCGTTGAGAAGAGAGTAGGTGGGGGTCCACGTGTTTGAGCACTACACTACAGCAGACCTTTATCTGATCATTCTTTATGTTGACTGTACGCTGCAGTAAACCCATTGTCTAACATACTCAACGGGGATATTGCTGAGTTATAGAAACAGTGCAATCTGTTTGCGAAAGATGAGATTTAGTTTTTTATCTCCGCAGCGAGTTCTCCCGCACACCCTGTCCACGGGTTTGTCACTTTCACGCTCCCCATCTCCAGCCTGGCTGCCGCTGGAAACACTACACTCACTGCTGGTAGGTTATACAGTTTGACGCTTCTGTTTGAATCATTTATCTACCTCCCTACCTACCTATCATTGGTAATTGGGATATGCAAATGACAGAATTACAAGAGCCAATCAAATCGTGTGTGTGTGTGTGTGTGTATATGTTTCACACTTGGAGTATCTTGTTAACTCTGTCTCTGCGTGTCCCAGGAGGCTCTTTGGCCACTACCCCTGCACCCACAGCCTTCCAGGTGATTCAGAACTTCACCGCTCCTCAGCAGGTCTTCAGTATCCCCGTCGCCAACGCTGTACACCCTGGGGGCCCGACGTTTGTGATTGGTGAGTATTCCACAATGACTTCCTTTTCTACTGAAACCCTTCCTGCTATTTTTGGATTATTCAGTGAGGTGAACAATGACAGTGGTTACACTTCAAACCTAAGAGATGGAGGGTTAACTCACAGTCCAGTAACCATGAAGCAATGTATGAGATGTGAGTGGGGTGGTGGTAGTGCTGCATTAACAGAAAAACCTGATCCAAGATGAACTGTTACCTTTGGATTAGTAACGCGAGTCTATCTTCTCCAGAACTGTATCCTTCCCTTTTTTTTTGGATGTTTCTGAAGTTTCAGCCCCAGTTTGTTTGTTTTCTTGTCCTCTCGTATTTCCAGTCTGTAGTAGGTCAGTGTGAACCTCACCTCTCTCTCTCTTGCTGTGTCTACAGTGCCTGCTGCTCCAATGTCCTGTCCCAGGGCTGCAGGAACTCCCAGCTCCCCTGGTAAGAATGAAAGAACACCAGGCGCCATTCGTCATGGGAAAGAGCCAAGGAAAGCAAAGCAATTCCCCTGTAACATGCGTGTCATCAGGATTTCCAGCTGTCACTCCTGAGACACTAACAACAGGACAGTTGACCACCCACGTGAAACAATAAGGAATATCTTTAACACTTTCAGCCTGTGTAATGTTTCACGTCCGTTTTAAGGGTTTGAAAGTCTTTTTTTTTTTTATCTGCTCTCATCCCCAGTCGCAGGTACTGTCATTGATGCTGCTGTCGCCAGGCACCCTGCCAGCCCTTCCTCTCCCGCTAGCCCCTCTACTGTGTCTGTGAACAGATCCCCTTCTCCAGACTCTCTCCCCAGCACCCAGCCCACCACTACCGGTACAGAGACACATTTCCTATGATTTTGTGATTTTCTGAATGATTCCAGTATGAGCGCTCGATGGAGTGTGGTGTACTTACACACAGGTGGTGTTGGAGGAATCAGCAGCTCTGGTCTGGAGCCTCCTGGTTCTTTTGAGTTTATCACAGCCTCTGGCCAGACTGCCTCTCTACATCTCCTACAATGTATAATCGTTGAAGTCTAGCTCTCACAGAGCAGCATAAAGGTAAACACCACTAAACAAATATTATCAACTCTAAAGTGTCTCTCCTGGTTTCAGATGCAGCAACGTCCCCCTGCAGAGGGTCGCTTCAGTCCCTGAAGACCCCTGCGAAACCCAGTAAGTTTGGGTTTTCAGAGCATTCTCGTCTGTGTGAGGCGATGCAAGGGATTCTTTCTAATGGTAACGCATGCCTCTCACCTGCTTTGCAGAGTCTATTGAAGAGTTTAAAGACTCCCTAAAACGTTACCTGCTCAACACCTGCCAGTTCATGTGTGCTGAGGACGAACTGACTCTGGAGTCTCTTCACATTGACGTGCCCTTGATCCAGAGGCAGGTCAAGATCAAAACGGGGAAGAACGCCAACAAGTGTCTGGAGAAGGAGCTGATCATCTTCGATGCAGCAGAGAGGAGGAGAGCCGAAATCCCCCGGAGCCAAATATTCCACCCCAACGGGGAGAGGTCGAAAGACACCAAAGTGATGGCTTTGCTGGGAAAGGCTGGGCAGGGTAAAAGCACGTTCGTCCAGAAGCTTTGCCAGGACTGGTCCAGTGGGCACTTCCAGCAGTTTGAGTTGGTCTTCTGCTTCGCGTGCAAGAGGCTGAATCTGTCCGGGAAGCGATTCGGGTTGAGGAACCTGCTCTTCAGCCTCTTTGCAACACCGACCCCAGCCAACGGCGATGAGATCTTCAGATACATCCTTCGCAACCCCGAGAAGGTCCTGATCATATTCGATGGCTTCGATGACTTCCAGGATTGTGAAGGCCTCCTTCATTCCCCTGCCACCAGCTCCTCCAAGGAGATGTACAGCATCAAAGACTTGTTTTCAGGTCTTTTTCAGAAGAAGCTGCTCATCGGAAGCACGGTACTGGTCACTGCCAGACCCAAAGAAGCGTTCAACCCATTCTTGGGAAAGGTGGACAAGATAGTTGAGCTCAGCGGCTTCACCCCTGAACACATTGAGCTGTACATGACCAGATACTTCAAGGGCACTTCATACTGCGACGGCGCATGGAAGAAGGTCCAGGACAACGGGTTTCTCTTTAGTTTGTGCTCTACCCCGCTGATATGCAGGTTAATGTGCTTCCTCCTCGAACACTTTGACATGAACAAAGACTTGCCGTCCACGCTCACAGGACTCTACTGCCACGTGTTCTACCACAAGATGCACGTGAATGCATACTCGCCGGGTCCTGTGAACAGGCAGCAGAAGCAGAACGTCCCTGATCTGGGTGTCCTAGCCTGGGAAGGGATTCAGGAGCACAAGTGCCTCCTGAACCCAAGGGACCTGTCATCCGAGGAGCTGAAGGAGTTTGGTCTGAGCAGCGGGATCCTGAGCCCTCACCCAGTGAGCGAGTGCGGGGAGGAGGACGACTTCGGCCTTGGGTTCGCTTATTTGATCACACAGAATTTCCTGGGGGCTCTGCACCTGATCTTGGCCAAAAACATAAATAGCAAAAGCCTGGTGAAGCAGATCCTCCTGGAGAAGAAAAAGAAGAAGCCTGAGGAAGACTGGCTGGACGTGCTGCGCAGGTTCCTGGCGGGGCTGCTGTTTCAACCTGCAGAGTGTTCCTATCTGGACTGCTTGTCTGCCAAGGCTGTAGTATCCAAGAAAGACGCTCTTTCTGAATACCTGAAGAAGATCAAACCCAGCGATCTGAACCCTAACAGGCTACTTGAGCTGTGCCACTGTGTTTATGAGACGAGCAACACAGGGCTTGTGAAGCACATGGTTTCCAAACTCCCTGCAGCGCTCTCCTTCAGGGGCACTCCTCTCTCCCCGACCGATGTGTTTGTACTGCAGCACCTCCTGAACAAAACCAGAAGAGCCTTCACCCTGGACCTTCACGAGACGGGCATTGACCTCCGTGGAATCAAACAACTGGCGGGGCAGAAGAGCGTGACGTCATTCAGGTGAGCGGCATTGACATTCTTCATGTCATATTCCGAGCGTTTCAAGAAAAAAAATTCAGTAATTTAGTTCCAATTGGCTGCATTCTTGGGGCGTAGGGTGGGTAATTGCACATTGATAAGTATTGGAAAAAGATTGTGTTGCTGTTTGGAAGCATCCAAATATACAGACTATAAATTCAAGTGCCATTACATTTATACTGAATTCAGATTAAACCAAGAAAGAGCTTAAAAATAAATGTGAAATGATCGTCTACATGGTTCTGCAGAACACTAATGGAAGTACAGATTGTTTAGCTCTGATGGAGCATGCCTCGTGCTTCACTGTCTCATTTCTTGACTATATTACAGGGCTTCTATATCAGATACAATAAGCCTTTGGGAGCACCTGCACCAGACTGGGGAGCGTGGTCTTTTAAAGGACTCCATCTCCAAGTTCACTATCAACCCTTTCAAAGCCTCGCGGATCAGTGATGTTGAGGACCTCTGTCTCCTTGTGCAGATCTACCGGGAGAGAAAGCTGCCTTCATGGTAAATAGCTTCACTTCACAGGCTGAGCTGTCCATCACCTCAACATGAAGAGCCAAGCCCGGGTCACAGCAACGTGTCTTTGCAATTGAACAGTGCAAACTGTGCCGAAGAGGCCTCTGCTGTATTTACCGAGCGTCTGGAAAGTAATCCTTCAAAGACTTGTCAATTGAGAGCCTGCATCACATTTCTAATTTTAGTCAAGCTTGTCTGTAGCTTGGTTCTATTAAAACAAGTCCACATGTGTTTGCATTTCTTACAACAGCTTGATTAAACTGCGTACGAGGCGGGCTATTCCAGCAACTAGAAAGTAAAACTAGGTTTTGCTCTGAAACGGAATAGGTCACAAGCTGCTGCTGGAATGAGGTTTGTAATACAGGAAGCATCGTCTTTTCTTTCTTGCAGTGACGCAGAGACTGGGCCTGGCAATGAGATCTTTGAGATCCCGGCCGTCGAGGGACTCCGGAAGCTGGAATTTGCGTAAGCGTCACTTTGGGGAAACTCAGGGCTGTCCAGCTCATGGCTCTTTAGCACCTCTGCCCCATGGAGTTTCACAACACGACTCTTCTGAAGCATCCTCTTTTTAGGGTTTTCACTCTTGAGTTTTGTGGAGCTGAGGAATAGGAACTCCGGTATTGAGTATTCATGAGAACAGACCGCACTGCATGCTGTGTTTTTTGAGTGTCAGATCCCTTGTTTTTCTGTCCCGTAGGCTTGGTCCTGTTTACGGATCTGTGGGGTTTTTAAAGCTGGCGGAGATCCTTCCTGCATTTCGGTGGCTCCAGCACCTGGAGTAAGTGACCGTTCTTTCTTGCATGGCAACCGTATCCTTGGTTTGGGATGGAGAGAAGCGTGGATATGTGGGTTAATCATAGTGTATGTGAGTGTGGCAGAGCAAAGCTCTGCCCAAATTGGCAGGGATGGGGTTAACTTCCCCTACCTGCCTGGGTTTATTATGTTCAGGTGGCTGGGGTTGATTAGTTGATTAGGTTGATTAACGATCAATCAGCGCCCAGCCACCTGATATAAAAGGAGGCCTCTGCTTCTCATTTGGGGGAGAGGGAGCTGAGGAAGCAGGTTGGTTTTTTTTGGTTGTTTGGAAAGCTTGAATCCAGTGAAGGCATTGCCCAGCCTGGAGATTGTTATTTTTGTAAATTTTGCTTTTTGTCTTTCTTTGTGTTTAAATTGTTTTGTTTTGGCCCTTGTGCCCTTTCATTTTGTGTTTATTTATAATAAAATAGTTATTTTTTTGAACTGCAGTCTGTCTCTGGGCCTCTATCCACTCGCCAGCCTGCCACATTTGGTGTGAGAAGTGGGATAGCGCCACCTAGAGGCCCAGAGACAGACTGCAGTTCAAAAAAATAACTATTTTATTATAAATAAACACAAAATGAAAGGGCACAAGGGCCAAAACAAAACAATTTAAACACAAAGAAAGACAAAAAGCAAAATTTACAAAAATAACAATCTCCAGGCTGGGCAATGCCTTCACTGGATTCAAGCTTTCCAAACAACCAAAAAAAACCAACCTGCTTCCTCAGCTCCCTCTCCCCCAAATGAGAAGCAGAGGCCTCCTTTTATATCAGGTGGCTGGGCGCTGATTGATCGTTAATCAACCTAATCAACTAATCAACCCCAGCCACCTGAACATAATAAACCCAGGCAGGTAGGGGAAGTTAACCCCATCCCTGCCAATTTAAAGGGCAGAGCTTTGCTCTGCCACAGTGAGCATAGCCTTGAAAACTGAAACGGTACACTCCTTGACCACGCCCCTCTTGTTCCGCAGTCTTGAAGCGCTGACCGATAACAAAATCGGAGACAGGGGAGTGGAGAGACTGACGGAGGCGTTCTCTGCTTTATCATCGCTGGAGACGCTCAAGTAAGTGACAGATTAACACACAGCAAGGCATTTATCAGGTTTATCACGTAACGTGTAACATGCAAGCAATAACTGTCAGGACTAAAAGCTATTCATCTGTCATATTATTCTGTTTTTTTTTCTTTACAGCCTGTCCCAGAACTACATTGGAGATCGAGGAGCTGAGAGGCTGGCACAGTCTCTTCCTTCCCTGGTTTCACTGAAACATCTCAGGTACCATTGAAACACGACATGTTGTCCTGTGCAATAATCAGAGCCCAACAGGAATTATTATCTGCTGACTTTCATTGTGACCTTGGACCTCTTTCTACTATTGACTTGTTTGTATCAATAGAAACATACCAAAAAAATCCATTCTGCTTTTTGTTGTGTCAACATCAAGTTCCCAGGGACACAGCAGACTGGCTGACTCGCTTTCTCTCCTTTGCAGCTTGTACAGTAATCTGATTGGGGATCGTGGAGCAGAGAACATGGCCAGGGCACTCCCAGAAATGAAGTCGCTTACCGAACTCGAGTGAGTATCCCTCCGGATCCTTTTCAGAGCCTGTGAAGAGGGCAGGACTGGCAGCTGGAGCTCTCTAACGCGCTGCCTTGTTTCTCCGCAGTGTGAAATATAACAAGATCACGGACATGGGGGCGCAGAAGCTGACTGAGAGTCTGAAGAGCTGTCGGTGGATAAAAAGCTTGGCGTGAGTAGAGGGGCTGCAGCACAGTCCAGTGTTGAACAGTTCTGCCTTCTCTCAGTGCTGTTCAGATGTTGTCTCTTGGCAGAAAAACTGCTTGTGTAAGATTTTTTTTCTGAAACCTTTGTGAATCGTTTTCATGTCTTTCGTTTCTCTAGAATGTGGAATCAGTCCATCCCACATGGAGTTTTGGAGCACCTGAAACAACAGGACTCTAGAATCAACCTGCTTTAGACCCTTTAGAAGATGCTGTGGCCAATGGGATCGTTCCCTCGTACATGTTTACAAACTCTAGCAGGGCTCACATGTGTTCATATCCTGAACACTGCCTGCTTGGAAGATATTTACAAGAGGAGTCTATTTTTTTATTTTTTTCACCAATTGCTATGTTACTGGATTCACGATGGTTTCACACAAGCGCCCTCAGAGAGTTTACTGTTAACACAACACAGGGGTCTTCCCTTCCAAACAGCTGAGCCCACACGCTGCACTGAGGTGCGTTTTAGTACTGCAGAAACTTTTAAAAAACTCCAGCGTTAAACTGACTCCACATCATTGCAGGCATTATTACTGTTCCCCTACCAGAACAAGATAAAGAACCACAATTTAAACTGTAGAGATGGCTATTCAATCTGTGACACTGTGTATGTGTGTGTGTGTGCTAGCTTTATAAGAGCTGGATATGCAATCTGTGTGTGTGTGTGCTAGCTTTATAAGAGCTGGATATTCAATCTGTGTGTGTGTGTGCTAGCTTTATAAGAGCTGGATATTCAATCTGTGTGTGTGTGTGACAGCTTTATAAGAGCTGGATATTCAATCTGTGTGTGTGTGTGTGTGCTAGCTTTATAAGAGCTGGATATTCAATCTGTGTGTGTGTGTGCTAGCTTTATAAGAGCTGGATATTCAATCTGTGTGTGTGTGTGTGTGCTAGCTTTATAAGAGCTGGATATTCAATCTGTGTGTGTGTGTGCTAGCTTTATAAGAGCTGGATATTCAATCTGTGTGTGTGTGTGTGACAGCTTTATAAGAGCTGGATATTCAATCTGTGTGTGTGTGTGTGTGCTAGCTTTATAAGAGCTGGATATTCAATCTGTGTGTGTGTGTGTGTGACAGCTTTATAAGAGCTGGATATTCAATCTGTGTGTGTGTGTGTGCTAGCTTTATAAGAGCTGGATATTCAATCTGTGTGTGTGTGTGTGTGCAGCTTTATAAGAGCTGGATATTCAATCTGTGTGTGTGTGTGTGCTAGCTTTATAAGAGCTGGATATTCAATCTGTGTGTGTGTGTGACAGCTTTATAAGAGCTGGATATTCAATCTGTGTGTGTGTGTGACAGCTTTATAAGAGCTGGATATTCAATCTGTGTGTGTGTGTGTGTGCTAGCTTTATAAGAGCTGGATATTCAATCTGTGTGTGTGTGTGTGACAGCTTTATAAGAGCTGGATATTCAATCTGTGTGTGTGTGTGTGCAGCTTTATAAGAGCTGGATATTCAATCTGTGTGTGTGTGTGACAGCTTTATAAGAGCTGGATATTCAATCTGTGTGTGTGTGTGACAGCTTTATAAGAGCTGGATATTCAATCTGTGTGTGTGTGTGACAGCTTTATAAGAGCTGGATATTCAATCTGTGTGTGTGTGTGTGCTAGCTTTATAAGAGCTGGATATTCAATCTGTGTGTGTGTGTGTGTGACAGCTTTATAAGAGCTGGATATTCAATCTGTGTGTGTGTGTGACAGCTTTATAAGAGCTGGATATTCAATCTGTGTGTGTGTGTGTGCGTGACATTTGTTTTAATAAACCTGTAGTGCTGCTTTTTGTCACTGAAATGAAATGCATGAAGGTCACTGATAAAGCATGTGATTATGGTCACTGTTCTTAATTAAACACACATTTCAATTCAGTTGGCCAGGCTGTGTGTGTGTGATGCAAATGGGGGCAACAGATGACACGTCTCCTTTTGAAGTCTGATTTACATGCAGGCAGTGGCTCACAGCCTGGGGACTTTTCATTTGCATGGTGTGTCATGCACTGGCACTCAATCAATACTCTGACAAGTCATTTCAAACCAGGATCTCGTTTCAATCAGGTCCCTAGCAGCTACTCAGTGTCTTTATTTTTAACACCTGGGTTAGAGCCCAGCCATTGCTATACTTTATAATGGCTATGGCACTGCCATATGTTTGTTTTAATCCAGGCCATGATTGGAACAGCTTCTGGAGGTTTAGTTCTACAATTAAAGACATGGTGGGAACATCGCCCAATAGAGCAGCTAGGTGCGATTCTAACACTGAAGTCTGGCTGGGACAAAGCTCTTAAACAAGTCAGCATTTCTGCTGGAGTGATTCACTGTACATCCACTGTACTTTACTGAATGAAAAGGCTATCCAGGCAGATAAACACACTGACGGAGGCCAGCCTTGCATGATGTATGACTCCCCAGGATAAGTTTTAAAAGTCTCACTGATCAAACGAGATCAGCTGTATAATGTATTTAACTGGCTAACCATGTGCGAAATGCTCATTCCAGCTTGGCTGGAGTCTGACTTACAGACATTCTATTCTGTGAGGCACAGTGCCACCTGATGGATGAAAGTGGAAACTCAAAGCAAATCCTTTGAAAGTCATCCTCTGTAAACTGTTTCTAAGGATGTTCATCTTTAAGTAACATGTTTCAGACTGAACTATGGCAAGCAAAATAAAATGTAATCATCTATTGTCACATCTGCACCCTTTGGTTTTATTATTTTTTTTGTTGAAGCCCCAGGCCTGCCACACATTCACCACAACCACAGAAAAGGTAGGATTTCCAACAGTTTTCATTGGTTTTACAGTATTTGGTATATTTAAAACTACTATATATGGATTCTCAGAATACTGGCAACACAAATTTTTATAATAAAATAATAATCGTTTTCCATTTTAATTTCATTTGTTCGTGTCAGATAAACAGAAACAGAACAGAAACACAGGTCGAAGTGTCACATGCACACACACACACAGCTTGAAGCGTCCCCCACACACATACAGCTCGAAGCGTCCCACACACACACACAGCTCGAAGCGTCCCACACACACACACACACACACACACACACACACACAGCTCGAAGCGTCACACACACACACACAGCTCGAAGCACACTCCCACACACACACACAGCTCGAAGCGTCTCACACACACACACAGCTCGAAGCGTCCCACACACACACACACACACACACACAGCTCGAAGCGTCACACACACACACACAGCTCGAAGCGTCTCACACACACACACAGCTCGAAGCGTCACACACACACACACAGCTCGAAGCGTCCCACACACACACACAGCTCGAAGCGTCCCACACACACACACAGCTCGAAGCGTCTCACACACACACACACACAGCTCGAAGCGTCCCCCACACACACACAGCTTGAAGCGTCTCACACACACACACACACAGCTCGAAGCGTCTCACACACACACACACACAGCTCGAAGCGTCTCACACACACACACACACACAGCTCGAAGCGTCACACACACACACACAGCTCGAAGCGTCCCCCGAACACACACACACACAGTCCCAGTCTGACCAGTTCCACTCTCATTGACTAGTTCAAGGAATCAAGGTATAAAAAAAAAACCCTGACAGAACCTCTCTGTGCCTCAGCCCACAGGTCCTGCTGAAACCCCTGACAGAACCTCTCTGTGCCTCAGCCCACATGTCCTGCTGAAACCCAACAGAACCTCTCTGTGCCTCAGCCCACATGTCCTGCTGAAACCCCTGACAGAACCTCTCTGTGCCTCAGCCCACACGTCCTGCTGAAACCCCTGACAGAACCTCTCTGTGCCTCAGCCCACATGTCCTGCTGAAACCCCTGACAGAACCTCTCTGTGCCTCAGCCCACACGTCCTGCTGAAACCCCTGACAGAACCTCTCTGTGCCTCAGCCCACACGTCCTGCTGAAACCCCTGACAGAACCTCTCTGTGCCTCAGCCCACACGTCCTGCTGAAACCCCTGACAGAACCTCTCTGTGCCTCAGCCCACAGGTCCTGCTGAAACCCCTGACAGAACCTCTCTGTGCCTCAGCCCACAGGTCCTGCTGAAACCCCTGACAGAACCCTCCTGGTTTTTGTTCTAACCATACCCTAAATTAGTTAATTGGACCAATTAAGCTTCTAACATGGTCCAATAAAATACTTTAGGGTGCAGTTGGAATAAAAACCTGCAGGGACACCGGCCCTCCAGGACAGAGTTGTGCCCCACTGCTCTAGAACATCATTGTGTGCTGAAATGCAGAGCTTTATATAAATACTGTGAAGTTACTTATCAGGAAGGTCTGAGCAGAAACGCTTGCAGTTCATCAAGCAGGAATACGTGCTTAACATTAATATATCTAGTGGCTGCCCCTCACAGTGTGACTAAGCGCAGCTGTTGCTTTGCTGTTGTGGGTTGAGGCCCTTCAGAACTTATTACAGCAAGGGTTTCTATTCCAGGACTGGCTCAGTCCAGACACCTCCGTTTCCAGGAGTCAAGTTTGCTGGGTGATTGCTGTTGTGGTGTGTGTGCTTTTCTGGTTTTTTTGTTTGTTTTGTGAATTGGGAAGCATTTGAAATATACTAGTTGCATGCAGTGCGCTGCTCTGATGACTTTACTGCAAAAAAACAAAACCATTCATGGGGGATTCAGGCCGACTGCAGTAGAATCGCTACACAGGCAGTGGCAGCAGCAGCACTGTCGGCCTGAAAACAACGACAGACAACAAATACTTCAAAAGGACCGCTTACACAGAAAATATAATCAGCACATCTACCATGCCTCAGATTCTAAATGTAATAATAATAATAATAATAATAATAATAAATAATAATAATAATAATAATAATACTACAATTAGAGTTATAACACAAACTGAAATGAATAAATATAAATACCCTACAATAGAAATGCTCTTTGTCAGTTTCCAGGCTCTGAGAAGCGGATCTGGTGTTGCCGTGTACGCTGGGGTAGCGTGTGGAGGCGAAGGCTCTCCTTTGCAAACTGCAACGTCCACAGGGAGCAGTTCAACAGTTCATACAAGTAAAGCTCTTAAGTTTCATGCTGTTGGCCACTCCGTTTTGTATGGCTGTTTGAGTTTTTTTTATTTTTATTCGGGGTCTCAGCCTGTTCAATCCGTTTGCGTCTCCATGGCAGCGTGCTCTGCAACAAAGGTCAAGGGTCAAGGGGCGCCCCTGTCCTGAGCTCAGTGTCCTACAGTCTGGAAAGCCTGCGAGGGAAACTCAGAGAGAGGGAGAGAATCAAACCCCATCCGGACAACAGAGACTTAACATTCCCCTTTTAAATCCTGAGCTCTGCAGGCAGGGCTGGAAATAAGACTCCCACTGCAAAGCAGTGTGATCCATCCCCGGTTTTACTATCAGTTTAATAAGAACCCACCAGGCCTAATCAAGCTTGTAGTAAAACCTGGCAAAGTGAAACTGCTATGCAGCAGGGGTCATATTCCCATCCCTGCCTACGGATAGCAGAATTTATAAGGTGAATGTTAATTTGAAGCAATTTTAAAAAGCCAGACCCAAATGCACAAGCACACTGCAAGGCCTTTCCGCTGCTGCTGCAGAGATCTACTTCACAAAGCCTATCCCTGGAAAAACGAAATCAAACCCCAAATACGGCACAATCAACACATGAAACACTTACTTTCATCCAGTAACGACCCCATGCCACACGTGTGCTGTTGCTGCATGTAACAAGCCAAGTCACAAAACTGTCTGAAATGAATGCCTTTGGGCCATGTCTTAGCACACGGGTTACCCAGCCACGTTACCCAGCAATAGTGATCACAGACTGGAGCAGCCCGATTGCTCTGCTGCTGGGGAGAATCCGGCTTTTTGTGTGGATCGCGGTGGTGACACTGGTGGAAGCCGTATTTGGTAGCTGTCGGTATTCTGTCTCTAGCCATTTCGGACCTGTGTGTGTAGTTTTTTTTTTTTTTTCAGTCAAAGACGTCCAGTTCTACATCGGTGTCGTACGGAACCGAACCCGGGTCCGACAGAACTCCCAGATCAACCAGCGCCTGGTCCATATCCTCGGGCAGAAAGACTATCCCCACATTGAGGACAATGTACTCCATCAGGAAGGCATAGTAGAGGATCAGCACGTTCACGAAAAACAGACCGAGATGAAACATACAGGGCAGGTCATTAAATAGCGGCCCCACCGAATCGAGATTAGCATAGACTGGGGATGTCATACAGCCAGGATCCGAAAGGGCAGGCCGGACAGGCAGGCAGACAGACAGACAGACAGACAGACAGACACCACCAGTCCTAGCACTAATACACTGTGTGTGGGGGTACAGCAGCACGCAGCTCTGCAAATACAACGATCATCATCAGATCAGTACATCGAAGAGTCGCGATATAGCTCGACAGATCAATAATAACACCGATTAGCACAACTGATTTAATTTCACAGCGAGGTCTGACTGATTTAACCACCTCGCTAGGCAGTGATGACGTAGCTTAGTTATAATGTTGAGTAACTGTGTGCGGTGCTGCAGAGTTTGCGTGAAAATATGAACCGAACATAGTGCAGTTTTACTGTGGTACACTATTGGCTGCAGCGCTGCGTCTGGTTTGTATTTACAAACCAAAACATTCTACGCATTGAACAAGCCTCACTGTATCGCATCACCTAACGAATTGCTTTTTAAATATCATTGTTATGGTTGCATCAAGGCTGCATCGACTGCAAGTCTTCTTTCTGCTGTTTCCCCGAGCACTGCAATAAGCTGCCATTGGCTGCTTGCTCCTGAGCTTGTACCGTGATGGGCCAGCTGACGTGTCACAATGCAGGGTCCCGCCTCTTTCTTCTGGAGCCCCGCCTTGTTTTCGTCACTGTTTCTCCATCACTGTGACAGGGTCGCGTGCGTTTGACGTTGAAGGGATCCCTTCTGACGTCACTGAGCCCCGAAGCAGTTCGGGAGAGCTAGTTCGTGAACCGCTCTTTGTTGCCGGCGGCTGAGGGAGCGAATGAGACTGAAGAACTACAACTACCAGAATAACTAGCGGCGGCCGCCCGGACACAACAGCATCACCTTCCTAGCAGTAGAGTATTTTTGTTTTGTTTTTGTTGGGGTTTCTGATCTGTTATCTTCGCCGAATGTCACAACGTCATTTCATTTATTCCTTATTTTATGTTGTATTTTATTTGTTGGAGATTGTGCTAGTTACCGGTATGGACTTAATCGGCCACGCATATAAAATATAAACTTCTCGACGATAACACTAACAGCAATGTTTGGACGGTCTAGAAGCTGGGTCGTAGCAGGGCAAGGGAAGTCTAAAAGCATTCATTCTCTGGACCACCTGAAGTAAGCGTGCATGAGTGCTTGTGTTGTACTTTGTTTAAAACAAGCAGCGCTAAGGGTGTAAGTTAATAATAATAATAATAATAATAATAATAATAATAATAATAAGAAGAAGAATATGCACACAGTTAGATTAGCATCGTTCTTGTCAACAGCACACGGTCGCTGTGTAGCTTGCAATCGTTGCCGTCCTTCTTACGAATTTGACGCTGGAGCTGGACCGCGCAGTGCAGTGCAACAGCATACAGGTCTGCATCAAGCAGATTCGTCGCCCGAGTTGTGGTGTTAATAACAGAGTGGTTGAACAGGTAGAAATCTAGTGGCAGTAGTCATTCTGGGGTTTCCCATTACCTGTACAAATTCGACTGCCAGTAAGACCCCCCCCCCCCCCCCCCCCCCCCCCCGAAATTGACTAATCAGGACTGGAGAAAGAGAAATGCTTCTATTTTCTCGGCTTTAAGTTTAGAGAAAGTGCAGTGGTTGCTTGTATATTAAGAATGTGTTTTGTGCAGCTGCTGGCAGCAGCGGAATCAGCTGCATCAAGCAGATTCGTAGTGCCAGTGAAAATTCTACTGGTAAGATCGGTCTATTGTTAATTGGATTTACGTGCAAGCTGTAACTCGAGAGAGGGAGGGTGTTGGTGAGAAATCGCCTGTTGCAATCAGTGCCCGGGACTTCTATTACCTTACTTATATCATACGCCACTTGTTACTAGCTATAAATATCGTTATGTGTTATTTATGAAACAAACACTTCATCTTCTCAAATGCATACACAATAAACAAGTGAGGGGTTTGTTAATGCATGATGCATCGTGTACATTTGGATTCAGGCATTAGGGTGCCTCTTTCCTGATTATTTCTTAACCACGTATTCTGATTGTCTTTTGCCTCCATATTCTTCCCACTGTTGCTCTTTTTAAAACTGCATTAAAAACACATTTTTGTAGCATAGCTTATATAGCCAAATGTTTTACCTTTTTATTTAAGTGTGTTCTTTTTTCTGCTTATTGTTGTTTTTGCAATATGTATTGTTTTGTGGCGACCTGTCGTGAAAGGTGCTCTTTAAATAATACAATTGATTGATTGATATAAAGAGGAAATCAAAGGGTTGAGTGTCAGCTGGGTTTTTTCTTCTTTTCCATAGATACATGTACCATGTCCTGACGAAGAATACCACAGTGACGGATCATAACCGCAACCTCCTCATTGAGACCATCCGGTCCATAACGGAGATTCTGATCTGGGGCGATCAGAATGACAGCTCAGTGTTCGAGTGAGTGTGGGTTGGGAACGCTGGCCGATACAAGCAGACAGACAGGGAGGAGGAGGACTCGTTATCGAGGCTTAGTGAAACTAACACTGTTATCTGCTGTAGTCACCCTGTCTATACTGTAGATATACTTTCAAAGACAGGTAAACTAACTGCACGGCACAGCAACTCTTCAGATACTTCAGATGAAGGTGTGGTTTGCCATGGTTTTTAATGTGCTTCCCATACCTTCTTTACAATGTCTGCCTAGACGTTACCAGTATCTCACTGTGCTTACACTTCTCTATGCTTTTACTGGAATAAACTTTTACCATTCCAGCAGTAACGCCTGTGTAACCAGCGTGTTTGAATGAAAGCAGCTTCTCTGCCTCAAGCTTATTTTCAACTCATTGCACCACAAACAGGAATATTCATGTGATGCATGTGCTGGGCTTTATTTTTAGCTTGATTGTCATGCAGTTCAGTGCACTGTAAATATGATTTGCAAAGAGCGTGCAAGTTGAGTAAATAAAGTCACTGCAGCAGCACCTAGTGTTTGATTTAATCCACCCATATCATAGCATTTTTTTTGTTTTTGAAACCCTAGAAATCCGTGGCACAGTTGGAGCATGTTGTTTGTGTTATTCCAGGTCATTGTAAGCATGTTTAACTCTGCAAGCAATGCAGCGACACCTTGTGAGCGCCGTGCCGTTTGTTTTTCGCAGCTTCTTTTTGGAGAAGAACATGTTCGCTTTCTTTCTGAACATCCTGCGGCAGAAGTCTGGCCGCTACGTGTGTGTGCAGCTCCTGCAGACGCTGAATATCCTGTTTGAAAACATCAGCCACGAGACGTCTCTCTGTAAGTATACAGACAGGCTCCCAGTGACAGACTGCAGCTACATCTCAGTAGAGCAGCACTAATCCAAAGAGAGACTTAAACAGTCTATACTCAATAAAATCAATTAACAGTAAAGTGATTCCAAACAGTTTCTTTACATCAAAAAGTGTATGTTTGTATGTAATATATATAAAAAACTGCTGCTGTTGATTATGGTACCCGATTTCTTTTTGTCTAGATTATCTGCTGTCCAACAACCACGTCAATTCCATTATCGTGCACAAATTTGACTTTTCTGATGAGGAGATCATGGCGTACTACATCTCCTTCCTGAAGACACTGTCACTGAAAATGAACAACCACACTGTGCATTTCTTTTATAACGAGGTAAGAGACCCGGGGGTACTGCAGTAAGCTCTCCAGGAGATAATCTGGTTACCCTGATCAAAGTTTAGTACAGTAAAAGCATAGCGAGCTCACAGCAAAGCATAGTGAAAGCATGGCGAGCATTGTAAAGGACAGAGAGGTGTGGTGAAGAATATTGAAAAACACATTAAATGCATAGTATAACTGTGGGAAAACAGGAAAATTGTTATTTTCTAGGGGCATTGATAAAATGAGAAGTTTATATAGCTAGCTAGCCTCCATAAGAAATGATTGAGCTGCAGGCTGAGATACTCATGGAGTGATTGTTTTAGCACATTGTTACCATGCAGTCAGATATTGTAGTTTTCTATTTGCGATCGGTAAATTAAGGTTGCAGTAACACTCTGAGCTGCCTAGATGACACTGTTGCACTATAAATAACGTTTGCATTGCACTGCACAATACAAGCTGTGTATAACCGACAGGTATGGGCTCTCTGTAGCCAGTGCATGCTTACACCACACAGTCCATGAGATAGATGAAATGTAAAGACGGTGTCGAGAGAGCAGGTGCAGCTCTGATGTAGCGCTCTCTTTTCTATAAGAAGCCTTCAGATGGCACCTCAGGGGAGCAGTGTGTTCCTTCCTTTAGCCTTGTCCGGTATGTAATCTGTCTGCAGCACACTTGTTCACAAGGTTCTCTGAATGTCCAGTGGGCTTTATTCATGCTGATCTCTCTCTCTCTCTCTCATATATGCCTGCAGCACAGTAATGATTTTGCCCTGTACACCGAGGCCATTAAGTTCTTCAACCACTCGGAGAGCATGGTCCGGATTGCAGTCAGGACCATCACCCTTAACGTGTACAAAGGTGAGTCGAGAACCGCAGAACGCACATCTCTCCACAGTGCTCCTCTATGAGTTTAATAAGACACACCTGAGTGTGTTACCTGTACACACTGTGGCTATTCTGCTATGCAACAGGAGTCTTATTCCCCCCCCCCCCCCCCCCCCCCCAACACTTTGTGTGGGCACGCCTAGGTGCTTCCTTAGTGATGGACAGGTAAACGTTTTGCAATGCAGGATTAGTTCCTAGTACTGACCATGCTGTTCATCATTGAATCAGACACTCTGTTTGTGTGGAAGCTTTGTGAACACGGGCCAGTCTGTGGGAAGCGGTTGTTAAAAACCCTGAAGGTGCCTCTGTGCTTCCTCGTGAGTTACATTGCAGCTGCTTCTCACCTCTCTCTCTCTCCTTCAGCTTGTGTGTCTTAAGCAAGGATATCCGCCCTTAGGAAGATGCTTCACTGGCCAGTCCCTGACCCTGTTAACCCTGTTTGTGTTTTTTTGTTCCTTCCTCAATGGTGACTCCTGGTGCCTTAATGCAGTGTCATGTAAGTTCAATAAACTTGAACCTTTAAACCTACATCTCTTTCGAGTGCATAGTAATGCATGCCTTCCTGTTTGAACCTCTGTCTCTTTCGAGTGCATAGTAATGCATGCCTTCCTGTTTGAACCTCTGTCTCTTCAGAGTGATAGTAATGCATGCCTTCCTGTTTGAACCTCTGTCTCTTCAGAGTGCATAGTAATGCATGGCTTCCTGTTTGAACCTCTGTCTCTTTCGAGTGCATAGTAATGCATGCCTTCCTGTTTGAACCTCTGTCTCTTTCGAGTGCATAGTAATGCATGCCTTCCTGTTTGAACCTCTGTCTCTTCAGAGTGCATAGTAATGCATGCCTTCCTGTTTGAACCCCTGTCTCTTCAGAGTGCATAGTAATGCATGCCTTCCTGTTTGAACCCCTGTCTCTTCAGAGTGCATAGTAATGCATGCCTTCCTGTTTGAACCTCTGTCTCTTCAGAGTGCATAGTAATGCATGCCTTCCTGTTTGAACCCCTGTCTCTTCAGAGTGCATAGTAATGCATGCCTTCCTGTTTGAACCCCTGTCTCTTCAGAGTGCATAGTAATGCATGCCTTCCTGTTTGAACCCCTGTCTCTTCAGAGTGCATAGTAATGCATGCCTTCCTGTTTGAACCCCTGTCTCTTCAGAGTGCATAGTAATGCATGCCTTCCTGTTTGAACCCCTGTCTCTTCAGAGTGCATAGTAATGCATGCCTTCCTGTTTGAACCTCTGTCTCTTCAGAGTGCATAGTAATGCATGCCTTCCTGTTTGAACCTCTGTCTCTTCAGAGTGCATAGTAATGCATGCCTTCCTGTTTGAACCTCTGTCTCTTCAGAGTGCATAGTAATGCATGCCTTCCTGTTTGAACCTCTGTCTCTTCAGAGTGCATAGTAATGCATGCCTTCCTGTTTGAACCCCTGTCTCTTCAGAGTGCATAGTAATGCATGCCTTCCTGTTTGAACCCCTGTCTCTTCAGAGTGCATAGTAATGCATGCCTTCCTGTTTGAACCTCTGTCTCTTCAGAGTGCATAGTAATGCATGCCTTCCTGTTTGAACCTCTGTCTCTTCAGAGTGCATAGTAATGCATGCCTTCCTGTTTGAACCCCTGTCTCTTCAGAGTGCATAGTAATGCATGCCTTCCTGTTTGAACCTCTGTCTCTTCAGAGTGCATAGTAATGCATGCCTTCCTGTTTGAACCTCTGTCTCTTCAGAGTGCATAGTAATGCATGCCTTCCTGTTTGAACCCCTGTCTCTTCAGAGTGCATAGTAATGCATGCCTTCCTGTTTGAACCTCTGTCTCTTCAGAGTGCATAGTAATGCATGCCTTCCTGTTTGAACCCCTGTCTCTTCAGAGTGCATAGTAATGCATGCCTTCCTGTTTGTATCTTTACATGTACAAGGTATTTCATTTAAGCCTTTCCACATCGGAATGTTCAGTTCTTTTTTTTTTTTTGTTAAATCTCCAAAACCAGTGTAATTATGATCTGCTAAACTGCAATAGAAATGTTTGTTTTTTAGTAGGTGTGTGAACTGTTGCATGTAAAGAGATTTCCAAATTCTGATTGTGTGGCACTTTTTCTTCATCGCGAATGACCCTGTTCTGTTTTCTTCTCTGCAGTGGACAACCAGCTCATGCTGCACTATATCAGAGACAAGACGGCTGTTCCCTACTTCTCCAACCTGGTCTGGTTCATAGGAAGCCATGTGATTGAGCTGGATAACTGTGTGCAGACAGATGAAGAGTAAGGGCGCACATCTTTTGCTAAACTATCTATCTATCTATCTATCTATCTATCTCTCTCTCTATATATATATATATATATATATATATATATATATATATATATATATATATAATCTATATATATATATATCGTCGATAAGTTTATAATGATGATACACTATTAGCTCTTCAAATGTTTGCTAACCTAACATCTCCAGTAGATGGCAGTGTGGTGCCGCTACCACTCAGCATTCCGTTCTTAAAGCTGCAGTGTTCCAACAATCTTGTTCAGTTTTGCAGGTCAATGAAACATCCCTTGGTGTCTCTTTGACTACCAGTGCAGTGCGTACATTCCTAGTTTATTCCCATCATTTGTTTGCATTCACCAAAGGTTATCTGTTTGGACACAAGCTTATTGCTGGTCGATCCGTATAGACTGTTGCAGGTTACTGCAAGACTATTAAGACTGTGTTTTTTGTTATAGTCCTCGTGCTTTACAGAAACAGAACTCTCTCACAGAGAGCTGATATTTCCAGCACGTGTTTGTAAGATTACATTTGTTTTCAATAGAGCAAGCAGGATTAGTTTATAAAGTGTATATTTTTAATCCACTTAGTTGGGCGTTGTATAACTTTCTTCCAATGATTGAGTTGCTTGTTAACAGGAAGTCCAGTGTTTTCACATAATTAAAGCCACACAAAGTTTGCACTGAAATTCATGCCAAGAAAATAAACACCCTCTCAGATGGCTAGTTCCTGGAAATGGAGTGGGAGGGGGGTGGGGGGGGGGGTTCTGTAGGTTTCCAGTGTAACTTTATCATGTAGTTTCCATATAATGTGCCACATGTATAAAGTTAAAACGTTATTGCATGCATTTCCTGTGCTTTGCTTGAATTACCGTTGATTGATCCCTGGGGATGCTGCGTCTCCAGTAGACAGTGATGTCACTTTGTTTGCATCTTTAACAGTGGAAGTCTTGCTGTTTTGTTATGAAGCTGATCTGAAGTGTTGGTGTTTTCAGGCACAGAAACCGTGGCAAGCTCAGTGACTTGGTGGCAGAGCACCTGGATCACCTGCACTATCTCAATGATATCCTGATTATTAACTGTGAATTCCTCAATGACGTGCTGACAGACCACCTGCTCAACAGGCTCTTTCTGCCCCTTTATGTTTACTCCTTGGTGAACCACGAGCAGGTACGAGTTGCAGGCTTCCTCTGTGCGTGCGCGTGTGCCCTCGTGTGTGTATCTGTGTGTGCGTGTTTTGTTCTCGACAGCTTCACTGTTTAATTGAATCAATCTGTTTTGATAGCTGACATGTCTGTCCTCCCATATTCGCAGCACTGGTAGTATTAACGTTTTCCTAGTACAGCAGAACAACGAAAAGGTAAACTGCAGCCCACTTTTCACATTGCACATAAACCAACGTCTTTGAAAATGATGAGAAATTTCAACAGCTGTTTAAAAAAAAAAAAAAAGGTTTGCGTTTTTCTGTGATAACAAGGAATTTACAAGTTGTTGTGTGATCATCTCATGGTATCTAGGCCAAGCTTCTTCCTTTGGTATCCAGACACGGTACCTGCCCTTATCTCCATGTTTCAACAAAACAGCTGCTACAGGTGAACCCAGTATACATATATGTGTACGTGTGCGTGTGTGTGTGTGTGTGTGTGTGTGTGTGTGTGTGTGTGTGTGTGTGTGTGTGTCTATATATATATATATATATATATATATATATATATATATATATATATATATATATATATATATATATATATATACACATACACACACACACATATACACACACTCACACACACACACAGAGTATATAACTTGACATCATCCAACTGATAGCTGAGTTGTTGTTGTTGTTGTTGTTGTTTTGTTCTTTTTAACAGATCAGATAGCAGGTAGTGCACGCAATGTGAGCTTTCATTACATTTTGATGGTGCGCGTTTGTTATCTCTGTTATTTTTAATCATTGCCGGTTACTGCTGTAGTTTTTCTGGAAAGCAGGAAGGGTGTGGGAGGAGAGGGGTCTGTGTTCACAAATCATGTCAAATAGCTGAAGTAAAAACAGCCACAGCCAGTGTCGTCTTATCTAATTAGCTGCCTCCTGCCTTGCCAGTAGCCCTACCCCTTTACCTGTCTCACAGGTAACCCTACCCCTTTTTCTTTGCAAACCCTCAATTAAATGTTTTTTTTTTTGTTGTTGTTTTTTTCTTGTAATCAGATACTGAGACCTCCTCATGTTCTGATCCCTGTGTTTTTTGTTTTGTGTTTTCCAGAGTGGAGATCGCCCAAAGATCAGCTCTCAGGTGTCCCTTTACCTCCTCTCACAGGTAACCCTACCCCTTTACCTGTCTCACAGGTAACCCTACCCCTTTACCTGTCTCACAGGTAACCCTACCCCTTTACCTGTCTCACAGGTAACCCTACCCCTTTACCTGTCTCACAGGTAATTAGTGGTCTTCATGTTCATGAAAGGTGAGGGGAAACTCGAAAGATGGATTAACTTTTTTTTAAATCATCCAGGTTTCACAAGACATTCAACTGAATAGTTTTCTGTTTAAGTAACTATTCTGGAAAACATTCCCATATAAATATCGTTCCAAGAAGTGCTGTACAGTACTTGCAGCTATTATCAGTAACATTACTAACATTTTTTTAATATGATTGAGCTCACCCTGTTAAAGAACCACAAGCGGGCCATCGGTCTCAGTGGTTCTAATTGAAATGGTTAAATGGTTTTTGTTGTGTTTTAGACGTAAGTCTGTGCCAGGGTGCTTCTGGCCTGGGTTGAAGCTGTTTTTCAGATGCAGTTGCCAGCTGTAGACCAAGCATAGGTTAGATTAGCCAGCGTGTCTTCTTGCAGCACGCTTGCTCTGTGGATTGTTGGATGTTGTACAAGTGAATGGACTTTGAACGATGTGTCTTTCAGGTGTTTCTTATAATCCACTATGCTCCGCTGGTGAACTCCTTGGCAGATGTTATTTTGAACGGAGATCTCTCTGTGTTTTCCCTGCAAGCTGAGCAGGACGTACAGAAAAGCTGTGTGAGTATTTTTAAGCGCAACATTGATGCTTCACACTTCCATAATAATTGCTTATTAATTGCAGCATTAAGATTATGTTACTGTGGAAACGAAATGGGTTTTGAAGAAGTTTGGTTAGTGTGGAATTCTTCATGTACAAGCTTCAGATCTGCAATTGATGGTCTCTTGATAATTCCAAGAACTTGGATTATAAACCAGCGGGTCAAGGGCTTGCTCGCTTTGGAATTGGGTACCTCATTTTATCCGCAGTGCTGAGTCTGTCAGTGTTTTAAAATCTAAGCTCAAAACATACTGTCTCTCATTGAGTCGGCCTTTCATGAGCAAGCAGCTTGGGGCTCTTTTGCTTTGCTGTGTGTTTTTGTAAAGCGCCCTGGGATGCTTGCACATGAGGGATGTTATATAAATTAAATTGGCATGGTACGGTATTCGAACATCGCTCCATATGGAAAAAATAGAAACCAGATGCATTGGAAATAGCTTTCCAGCATTGTAGTTGCATTTTCTCATAGATCAGAAGGGTAAAAAGGCAACGAAAGTCCTGCCCCCTGTTCTTTCTTTTGGCGATTATAGGAAACTTTGATTTGATGCGGTTCTGCGTGTTGCTTGTAGTTTTACAGCTTTACATTTTGCGCCTGTAGTGTTAAGCCTGTGAATTCAGAAACACTCCCACTTAGATATCATCTTGCTTTTTCATATCATTTAGCATGCCTTGTAGTGTTATCTGTTAGCTGTCTGATATTTTAGATATTTGGAGAAATAGGATGCCTTTTATAAAAAATAAACTCTCCTATACAGTGACATTCAAGCTAGTAGGTGTAGTGCAGCTGCTTTTCTTTCAGCCGATAGCAAGTCAGGGATGGAAATAAGGCTCCTATTGCAGAGCAGTTTCACCCATTACAGGCTTTACTACCAGCTTGATTATCCACAGTGTACAGGAAACAAGCTCAGGAATGGATCAAACCGCTATGCAATGGGAGTCTTATTACTATCCCTCCAAGTCAAGACTACACAGTAGGTCACTGATGTTTGTTGTACAGTGTAATGTAACACACACTTATAGAGGGGGACATACATCATTTGTGAACAGAGAAACAGTTTCTGCAAGAACGTACTTCTCAGTGTTTAAACCTGATGTCTTGCATCTTGAAATCAGACCATAAAAAGAGCCATTGGCCTTACAAACTGCATCAAGCGTTTCTAATAACAACACTCATTCTGACTAGGACATCCTGTTTTGTGCACAAACGTGGATGAATGAGAGATTTCCCGGAATATACTGTGCACCATTCAACATATAATCTAATAAGCAGCACTTGAAAGGGAAGCTGAATGTTGATTTGATAAATAAAGTTTAGACATCAGGTCAGATTAAATCGACATGCATTGCAAGGAGGCTCAGTAAGAGTGAATTCTACAGTGAACAGTAAAGTCAAGCTGTGCAGCCCAGCGTGCACCCTGCCGGACAGGCTGTGCAGCCCAGCGTGCACCCTGCCGGACAGGCTGTGCAGCCCAGCGTGCACCCTGCCGGACAGGCTGTGCAGCCCAGCGTGCCCCCTGCCGGACAGGCTGTGCAGCCCAGCGTGCCCCCTGCCGGACAGGCTGTGCAGCCCAGCGTGCCCCCTGCCGGACAGGCTGTGCAGCCCAGCGTGCCCCCTGCCGGACAGGCTGTGCAGCCCAGCGTGCACCCTGCCGGACAGGCTGTGCAGCCCAGCGTGCCCCCTGCCGGACAGGCTGTGCAGCCCAGCGTGCCCCCTGCCGGACAGGCTGTGCAGCCCAGCGTGCCCCCTGCCGGACAGGCTGTGCAGCCCAGCGTGCCCCCTGCCGGACAGGCTGTGCAGCCCAGCGTGCACCCTGCCGGACAGGCTGTGCAGCCCAGCGTGCACCCTGCCGGACAGGCTGTGCAGCCCAGCGTGCACCCTGCCGGACAGGCTGTGCATTTGGACCTGGCCTCTCCAAGGCTCTTGTGAACTCTCCAGTAAATCTGCAACAAACAGACCTGTTTTTGTGTTATTACTGCTGTCAAAGTGGCGGCACTGTTGTTTGTTTATTTAGTGAAAATGCACAGATGGGATTCCAGGCATCTGTTTGGTGTTGGAGGGTAAACTGCTTTCTTCAAGCTCAGTTATACTGTAGCACAGAAAACGAACCAAAAAAACGAAGCCAATTAAAAAGTAGATAAAAAAGAGTCTCTCTGTCAGGATGGACGAAGTTTTTTGTTGGTCAGTGCTTTGGCTGGGTTATACCATATATAGGTGTGCCAGCACAAAGCTGCCTTTCTCAGAAACAGAACCCATTTTCTGATTCTGTTTGCTGGTGTGAGCTGTACTTGTCACTTGATAAAGAGGGCCTTTCTTCCCCTTTCTGCTGTTGATGCAGACGTGGTATATCGCAGTGTGACATGTAGCTGTGACCGATCGACACTAATAACTTGGTTATAAATTTGAGCTGTGTGCTACCTGTTCCCCCGTTGGCTTGCACTTTAATGTACATATAAATATATTAAACAGGAATATTCTGAAAGACGTGTGCAAAAATGGAACCTGTGTAACAAATGTAGGGTTATGCTCGGTTGTCCTGAATAGTACATGCAAAAATAAAATAGTGGGGTTTTTTTCTTTAAAATATGCATAAATTTTGATTTCAGGTTTCTGTTCTTGGGTTGATGTTTACTACAAAGGGTTTGCTGATTTGCACATTGCTGGTATTTTCAAGCTTGCAGAATAAGATCCGTATCATCACTGTGACATCAGTCTTTCACATTGCTTTCGTTGGGAGGCCTTGCAGAAGCATCCCTTCTGAAATGAAGCACAGCATGCAGCTCTGTGCAGCAGGGCGCGCAATCCCTGGAGACAGTAGCGCTCTGGTGGTTTTGGTGTGTTTGGGAAACGGGTGTGTGCTGGCAGGGAGCTTTATTTAACACCGGCTGAGCGTCGGTTTTAGCTTCCTTCCTGGATGGCGTGAAGGGTGGTCAGTTGCTTCCTGTCAAGTTCAGATGTAGTTTGATGCTACCTGTGCTGGGGTTGTCAGCCTTCTAACCTTGTTTATTCTTTCCCGTAATGTATGAGATGTTTACCAGCACTGCTGGCTCTTACCAGCAATTCTCTCACATGATCACACCAGAAATGCTGTTCAGATCTAGAGAAGCACGCAGCGTGTGAGATAGCAGTTGAGAAAGTAAGTGCTAAACAAGGTTTGTTTTGGTCGGTTGAGAGAGAGACGAAGCTGATCTCGCGTAGACCCATCAGACGGCTTTGCTTGCTGTTTGCCCCCTGCATTGTTTGCTTGCTGTTTGGTGAGCCCCTGCATTGTTTGCTTGCTGTTTGGTGAGCCCCTGCATTGTTTGCTTGCTGTTTGGTGAGCCCCTGCATTGTTTGCTTGCTGTTTGGTGAGCCCCTGCATTGTTTGCTTGCTGTTTGGTGAGCCCCTGCATTGTTTGCTTGCTGTTTGGTGAGCCCCTGCATTGTTTGCTTGCTGTTTGGTGAGCCCCTGCATTGTTTGCTTGCTGTTTGGTGAGCCCCTGCATTGTTTGCTTGCTGTTTGGTGAGCCCCTGCATTGTTTGCTTGCTGTTTGGTGAGCCCCTGCATTGTTTGCTTGCTGTTTGGTGAGCCCCTGCATTGTTTGCTTGCTGTTTGGTGAGCCCCTGCATTGTTTGCTTGCTGTTTGGTGAGCCTCTGCATTGTTTGCTTGCTGTTTGGTGAGCCCCTGCATTGTTTGCTTGCTGTTTGGTGAGCCCCTGCATTGTTTGCTTGCTGTTTGGTGAGCCCCTGCATTGTTTGCTTGCTGTTTGGTGAGCCCCTGCATTGTTTGCTTGCTGTTTGGTGAGCCCCTGCATTGTTTGCTTGCTGTTTGGTGAGCCCCTGCATTGTTTGCTTGCTGTTTGGTGAGCCCCTGCATTGTTTGCTTGCTGTTTGGTGAGCCCCTGCATTGTTTGCTTGCTGTTTGGTGAGCCCCTGCATTGTTTGCTTGCTGTTTGGTGAGCCCCTGCATTGTTTGCTTGCTGTTTGGTGAGCCCCTGCATTGTTTGCTTGCTGTTTGGTGAGCCCCTGCATTGTTTGCTTGCTGTTTGGTGAGCCCCTGCATTGTTTGCTTGCTGTTTGGTGAGCCCCTGCATTGTTTGCTTGCTGTTTGGTGAGCCCCTGCATTGTTTGCTTGCTGTTTTGTGAGCCCCTGCATTGTTTGCTTGCTGTTTGGTGAGCCCCTGCATTGTTTGCTTGCTGTTTGGTGAGCCCCTGCATTGTTTGCTTGCTGTTTGGTGAGCCCCTGCATTGTTTGCTTGCTGTTTGGTGAGCCCCTTCTATGACAATGAGTGCAGCATGTCATACCTGTCATGTGGTTGGTGTGTGTGCGTGAGAATTAGGAGATTGTGGATTGCAGTGTGCACTTGAGGATTTTAGCAGGAAAAAAGATGGAAGTTTTCAGGAAAGTTGCTCTGTCTCTAAACCATGGGCAGTGGACTGATGTTTTCATTCCAATGACAATTAACCTCTTGTCATACTCCCTTAGACAGGTCAGACCAAACCCTAAATAGTCCCCTATCTCGGTAGGCTGTGAGCTGAATCCCGGCTGCTTTGCTTCCTCCCCTGTGGATTGTGCAGCGCTCTCTATTGCGGACAGTCCTCTCCGATTCCGTTCCAGTTCTTCTCTTACTCTCGTCAGATATATTCAAGTTAACTCTGTGTTTTTAGCTTGTGTTCTACACAATTTGGAGACCGTGTAAAAGAGTAAAACTGAACCAGACGTGACCTCCTTAAAGAAGGAAGACTCCTTTACCATAGTGTGTGTGTCTATAATCTAGGAAAAGCTCTATCTTTAAACTCTAAAAGTCCCAGGCCTGCCTTGTTGCCATGTGTTTGGCCAGGGATTAAATCAATGCAAAGGATCCTGATCCACAGGGAGGAATGGGTCTGTAGCTATAAATATAAATACGTAGGGCACAGGTAGCTGGAAACACAACTGGATATTTAGTGTGTTAGTAAACTCGTAATGCCACTTTCCCATTGTATTGACATCCTGGAGTCTGTATTCACGAAGCGAGGATGCAGTACTAGTGTGACCCAGTGCAGCCGTCCATACTCGGTGTCCACAGTCTCACAGTTAACCGTGCCTGAGCGTGGCTTTGCATTTGTGTTTCGATAAAGTTAGCTGTTCTTGCTAGAGAGAGGGGAGGGGAGGGGGGGGAGGGGGGGGGGGGGGGGGGGGGGGGGGAGGAGAGAGAGAGAGAGAGAGAGAGAGAGAGAGAGAGAGAGAGAGAACAAAATGCAAGCCTGTTGTTGTTATCTTGCACAATCTGCTCAGGCCCGCTGCACAGGTGTTTTGATTGATAGAGAGATCAGATCCAAATTGCTCTCGAGTCGCATGTGTGTCAGCAACAACTCCAGCTGCAAGTTTGCACGACAGCGAACGTCTGAAACTAGTGAAAGCTCCTAAAAATGAAAAAAACAACAACAATAACACCAGTGTATAACACAGGATATGCTACACCCACACGTGAATTTTTACTGTTTCAAGATCATTTATGCAGAACAGTGAAGAAGCTTTGTTTAATTGCAGACAGTGCTAGTTTGAAACATTTTAAGTGCTTTAGATAAACTAAAATATACACACAGCTATTGTTTTTTGGGTTAGAAAAATGTTGTGATCTGTTTAATAAAATTGAAACCCGTTCACTTGAGTCTGACATCATTCTGCTAGCCTGGACTGCTTGTCTTGCTGTCTCTGTGTACACTGTCCTGTATATTGAGTTGTTGTCATCCATTCAGTTGTTTCTTTGTATTATCTGTAGTACCCCAGAACCATACATAGGGGGAGCACCACGCATTGCTTCAAGATGCCTTGTGAAGTGTTGTACGATTAGATTTGGTTCTGTGTGTGATTTGATTCTGTGTGGTTTTTTTAATCATGTTTTGGCTCCATTCAACACTTTTCAGCTCCTTGCAATGCAATTACACATTATATACACAATCAAGACATTTCCACAAAAAACCAAGAACCGAAAAACAACCTTTTCAGACCTTAAATTGGACCTTGCTTGTGTTTGCCTTTCACTTTTTTATTTTATGTAATTAGGCTAGATTCTCAATCCTATTTACTATTTTGTCTATTAGTAAAAAAAAAATTAATAAATGAATAAATAAAAAAAGCTTTACACGCCTGAGTTCTTTATATGTGGTCTGAACACGTGTGATCAGCACTAATCTAGAATCTAGAGCAGTGTATTTCTGTCAGGCAGGAGCGTGCATGTGTGATCAGCACTAATATAGAATCTAGAGCAGTGTATTTCTGTCAGGCAGGAGCGTGCATGTGTGATCAGCACTAATCTAGAATCTAGAGCAGTGTATTTCTGTCAGGCAGGAGTGTGCATGTGTGATCAGCACTAATCTAGAATCTAGAGCAGTGTATTTCTGTCAGGCAGGAGTGTGCATGTGTGATCAGCACTAATCTAGAATCTAGAGCAGTGTATTTCTGTCAGGCAGGAGTGTGCATGTGTGATCAGCACTAATCTAGAATCTAGAGCAGTGTATTTCTGTCAGGCAGGAGCGTGCATGTGTGATCAGCACTAATCTAGAATCTAGAGCAGTGTATTGTCTGTCAGGCAGGAGTGTGCATGTGTGATCAGCACTAATCTAGAATCTAGAGCAGTGTATTTCTGTCAGGCAGGAGCGTGCATGTGTGATCAGCACTAATCTAGAATCTAGAGCAGTGTATTTCTGTCAGGCAGGAGCATGCATGTGTGATCAGCACTAATCTAGAATCTAGAGCAGTGTATTTCTGTCAGGCAGGAGCGTGCATGTGTGATCAACACTAATCTAGAATCTAGAGCAGTGTGTGTCTGTCAGGCAGGAGCATGCATGTGTGATCAACACTAATCTAGAATCTAGAACAGTGTGTGTCTGTCAGGCAGGAGCGTGCATGTGTGATCAACACTAATCTAGAATCTAGAGCAGTGTGTGTGTCAGGCAGGAGCGTGCATGTGTGATCAGCACTAAGAGGCAAGAGGTGTCTCGTGGTTATCAATAGGCAGTGGTTTCTAGGAAGGCTTGCTCTTTTTGTAGAGTGATGGTTAAGTGAACAGCAATTTAAAATTCTGAGAATTAATGAAAACAGATGTCAGAAAACACATTTTAACTCTGCCTTCTAGGAAGGCAGGCATTAAAAAAAAAAAGCCATTATCTTTTTCGGATTTGTCTTCAGTTTAGAAATAGTACTGTATCATAATGAATCAGCATAGTGGTATCGTAGATGGTGGGATAAGCAGATATAGACAGACAGATATAGTTAGTTGGTAAAGCTCACTGCTAATCACTATGCTTGCTGCTTTTTCACAGTTTGTGTACTGCTGCATTATGCTGATGAACACGGTGATGCAGTGTTTTCATCTTAAATGTGTAAAAAACAATGGGGCTGTAGATCAAGCAGATAAGAGTTTGCAGTATTCTTTCTTCTGCTGGAATGGTGCTGGTTGACTTGCCCGTTCGTTCTTACTGGCGTTGGATAAAAGCCAAGCGAATGAAACACCTGGCACAGTAAAACACAAAGGATCCATTTATTTATAAATTTGAACACTCTTAAGTGCCAAACACCATTCATGGAAATACCACAGATCTTAAAGGTACACAAGCAACAGAGAAAGTGCCGCCTTCGTTTCTCCAGGTGAACGTCTCAGCTCCCCAGTCTGTGCCTTTCCTCTTTCTGTAAAACTGAGCTGCCTTCAGGTAATGACTCTGTGGTAGAGGTAGGGTTTATTTAAACTGTGATTTGCATATCCCTTTAACTATTTCTTCAACAAGAAAGATAACCTCAGACTTCCTGTTATATCCGGAGAAAAAATGCATAGGATTATTTTTTGAATTGTGGGATGATGATCATGATGCATTTCAGTTTGATTTTCACCTTGCGCACATTTTGGGCAAGGTTAGATTAGGTGCGAATCGGGGTCTGTGAAACTGAGAGTATGCAAAAGAACTAAGAGCAGGAGAGAAAAGGGAAGGGTCAGGAGCAGCCGAGAAGTAAGATCCAGTGCCGGAGACGAGAGAGCTGGCACTTCTCTTCATTTAGGCAGACCTACGATGGTGTGGAGTCGGGAAAGCCTGTGGCCATGCTATAATCAGCAGTGGAAAGGTGCGGTTTAATGGTGGCTTGTGTTGGGTGCAGATGAAGCCTCTCTTTCACGGATTTCTTTAGAACCCTACCACCGCAGGTTTACACAGAACACTGCCACCACACACTTACAGTGAACTGAGATGGTATCTTCAGTCATTGTGATGAAGACAGTGATACAGAACCAATGTTACAGAACTGCTGACTAAAGATGTAAACAAAATGCTTGCATAGCCAGAACGTGTAACTGCTGGTTTGCACTCCCGTTTCAGTACATTGCTAGCAGGCCTTTGTGGTGGATTTTCAGTAGCAAGCTCTGTGCAAAGCAGCAATCCAGAAACGCCTGTAAATCTTCACCTGGCATGCACTAGTGTGGTGCGGTCCAACTTCTGATATTCCGGTGCTGTTCCCTTGAGTTGATTCTGAATCTGTAGCTTCATTCCTTTTACTAAGAGCAACCATTGGAATCAAACCAAGCACGACACAATATTATTAATATTATTATTATTATTATTATTATTATTATTATAATAATATATAAAAGTGGATCGCTTTTTGAAAAAGACGTTCTCTTTTCTCCTCATCAGGCGACCACGAGCGTCCGGCGCTTCACGAAGCCTGCAGAGAGCTTGGAAAGATCACTGGAAATAAACCGTCAAAGAGGAAGAAAGAAGGTGCAGAAAAGACCAAACTACAAGAATGTGGGGGAGGATGAGGAAGACGAGAAAGGGCCCGACGAGGCCCAGGAAGACCCAGACAAGGCTAAAGGTACAGAGGCTAGTTCAAAAGGCAACAAGACAAGTGGAGACAACGAAGGTGAGTGCTCCGACTGCGATTCCAGACACCCCCTCTCTGCTGGATGTGCCATTCGTGTGTCAGGGGCTGCACTCACAATGATGGTTCTTAATACTGATGCATGAACGTGACCACGCCTTGGAGGAATTCATTTAAACAGCTGCAGTGGATTTGGTTTTGGTCCTGGCAGCACTCTGTCTGTTGCTTTTTAAAATCTCAGTGAGATCCACTGATTGTATATTTTTGGACTGACTTACAGTCTGGTACATCGCTGGTAAAACTGTTAAAAGTAACGATATGATTGTCCTGAGTTGATGGTCAGAAAGCTAAAGTTTTTTTGGACCAGTGGTTGTGAATTCACCTCCTTTTTGTGTCCATTGAAATCTCTTCTTCATAATGTACCGTACACATCTTCTTTCTTGTACTCTGTTTGCTCTCTATTCGGACTGCAGTCTTCACTTTAATGTTTCTGAGAACACAAGCATGCCTGTGGTCCTTGCTATTGCTCCCCATCCTAATTGACCTAAATGGTTTTAGAAAAGCCAAAAACAACTCGGTAATCACTGAAAATAAGCTGTTTTGTGTAGTATGTTGAATTGAGCAGTGGGTAATGTGGTCTGTCTTACGCTTCACTGCTTTCTCGCAGAGTAGCTTCTAAAAGACTACTTGGACTAGCAGCTGCATAGGAATAGTTCTTTTTTCTAATTCATAGCTTATATGAAACAAGCTGTTACTGTACTAGTGGTCCGGATACAAACTCGATCAGATTTTTAAAAGTCCAATTGGAAACAAGTCAAACTTTGATATGTTCTAAGGAATGGTGTTCAGAATGTACTCCCTTACTGTGTTGTATCGAAATAAAATCTTAAAGCCTTTCTCAAACTTTCAGAATCCCAGTCTCCAGCGCTCGCAGATTCTCAGATTGTCCTTGTGATTCCCTTTAACTTGTTTTGTAGGCAGTTATTGGTTAAAACAGGAAGAAACTTCTTAAACATGTTCACTGCAAAACAGTAAAGTGATGCTTTTCACGTTGTTTGCCATCTCCACATTGTTAAAAATAAATAAATGCTACTGCTGTGTTCAGAGGAGCCATGCTTAGAATGGACTTCATGTACTGTGCTGTATCGAAATGAATGAAACTGGAGAAGACTGTCTTAACCCCAGTGCTTCCCTGCAGAGATAGAGATGGTAATAATGGAGAGGTGTAAGATTTCTGAGAAGTCTGGGTTTACGGAACAGAACACGACGGATGAGGAGAAGACGGCAGCGGCTGCAGCTGCTGGGATCGAGGTCCAGAAGAGCAGGTACTGTACTGGGGTCCCTGGGGGGGTCAGTCTGGAGCCAGCTCCACTCCCTGAAGAACACGGGGGTCGTGAGAACACTGAGCAGTGAGGGGAGCATTGCAGGAGTGATGAAGCAGACAGACATGATCAATTGAAAAGCCTGGAAGTTAACTGCATTGTGACTTGATCTGATTTTAAATTAATATCTTCCCTGTTTTCTTTTTAAAATGACATTTGAGTTTAGTGGATATGGTGGCTTCTATGGTTCTGTTGCACAGAGCGCACTTTTCTATAGTCTGCATGCATGCCCATATTGCAGGTAAAGAGTGCTTATAACCTGAATACCATGCAGTAAGTATGAGCTGCTTCTAATGCTTTACATGTCATTTCCAGACCCTTTCTGGATATGGTTTATAATGCACTAGACTGCTCAACGGACGACTACTATGCCCTCTTTGTCCTCTGTCTCCTGTACGCCATGTCCCACAGTAAAGGTACGTTCCCATTGTTTCTTCTTTAGTGTTGAAGTAGATACATGATCTGTCACTGCGTTCATGTTTAAAGGTTCCAGAACAGTTTGAATATCTCCCGTCTTGGGTTGTTGAAACCTTCTCCAGTTCTTCAAACGTTTCTGCATCCACTTCATCCTTTGCTCGGTGTCATCTGACCCTGCTTCGTCTCTCCAGGTATCTCCTCACAGCTGCTGGAGAAGATCCAGCTCCCAGCACAGCAGGTAGAGAGGAGTTCGTACAGCCATGTGCTGGCAGAGTGGCTCATCAGGATCATGAACCAGGCAGCACAGCCAGGTACTATAAATCCTTCAGACTGAGATAGAAAGAATGTCCTGATTCGAGTCGGAGTCCAGCTTCTGACTATTTTTGTGGCTCTGATGTGGTTCCAGTGTAGAAATGTGATCCTGCAGTGAGGGAAGCACACCCTGGCGTGACAGACTCAAGTCACTTTGGCAGCTTCCTCTCCCAGCTTTAATAGCCCTAGGCAACTGGGAGCCTTATTACTTATGACCGCTGAGTGTCCTGTATTGTTGCAGCTGATTCTCGCCGGTACCAACATGCCTTGCATGCCGTACTTTTCCTGTTTACAGCATTCTTATTTAGGGCTGAGTGGAAAGAAGGTCTGTTATTACAGCTAATGGAGCTTACTATGTTTTTCTGTTACTGTGCTTTTATTAAGTGATATTGTGTATTTGGTATTGTTTCTGTAGATGGGAAGATTCGCTTGGCGACCCTGGAGCTGAGCTGTCTCTTGCTGAAGCAGCTGGTGCAGTCCAGCAGTGACTGCATCATTAAAGACGTTCACCTCGCCTGCTTGGAGGTAAAGATGAAAGTTAGAAACCGTGGCATTGGTGCCACTCTAGTTTGACACTTTTCTCAGTCCTGCTGCGGGCGTGAATGTGTATCACAGGATGAGTTCATTACTGGGGGAATGTCTAAACAGAGTCGGGTAGGAACAGCATACTGTTTTGTACGTGTAAATACACTGAGTCATACCCAGTGGAATCACCGTTTTGACATGTTTACAAATTAAAATCAACATAACACAGTTTTTTGTAAAGATAACATGACAGCAGTGTCATGCTACCAAATCTTCTCCTTTATGCCATGCACAGTTAAACTTATCGAATCAAATCTTGATATTTTTATATGCATTTCTAAACAGGTTGTGTTTTTAGTTGCGTTTTGTCTTTCATTAGTCGTGTTTTGTTTTGTCTTGTCAGTTGTTTTGTTTCTGTTTGTTAGCTGTGTTTTGACTTTTGACTGCACCTGATTTGATCAACAACAACAGATTTGTGTCTGTCCTTGTATTGTTTTCAAACCCATTAAAGTCCTGCTTCACGTTTTTGTGTCATCCGTTGGACAGCACTGACCAAAGTCATTGACATGTAGTGTCATAGTGTTAGCCCTGACCTTCACTGATATCGCAGGTATTGCCTTGCTGGCTGGAATTCATGTTTCCCCAGTCCCTACAGTGTAGTTTAAGAACGCCGGGAACTAGTGGTTCCTGCTGAGACTCCTTGTGGTTATCAGATCTACACTGTTCAGAACGGGATGTGCTCTGTACTTGGATGGCTTGGAGCCAAAAGCAGGCTTCTCCTTTTCTTAAGAGCCTGGTTACAAGAAACTCCTTGTTCAAGTTATTGTTTGCTCCCGCTACTGAGTGCTGTAAAATTCCTGAATGAGTCATCGGCAGTTTCAGTAAATGAAAAGCGAAGGGTGTCCTAGTAAGTCTTTGTGAACATGGTTCAAAATCAGTCCACTGTGTAATCAGCTCCTACTGTATGATGATAATGCCTGTGCATTTAATTTGAAGAGGAGCTGTGTTTACTTTGGGAGCTGTTTAAACACCAATCAATGTATTAAAAAAAAATATATATAGATATAGATATAGATAGTGTCTATATGGGTGAGTGTGCAGTAGGGATAGGGTTAGGGTTATTATTGACTGGTGGAACAGCGAGGGAGCACTGTGTCTATATGGGTGAGTGTGCAGTAGGGATAGGGTTAGGGTTATTATTGACTGGTGGAACAGCGAGGGAGCACTGTGTCTATATGGGTGAGTGTGCAGTAGGGATAGGGTTAGGGTTATTATTGACTGGTGGAACAGCGAGGGAGCACTGTGTCTATATGGGTGAGTGTGCAGTAGGGATAGGGTTAGGGTTATTATTGACTGGTGGAACAGCGAGGGAGCACTGTGTCTATATGGGTGAGTGTGCAGTAGGGATAGGGTTAGGGTTATTATTGACTGGTGGAACAGCGAGGGAGCACTGTGTCTATATGGGTGAGTGTGCAGTAGGGATAGGGTTAGGGTTATTATTGACTGGTGGAACAGCGAGGGAGCACTGTGTCTATATGGGTGAGTGTGCAGTAGGGATAGGGTTAGGGTTATTATTGACTGGTGGAACAGCGAGGGAGCACTGTGTCTATATGGGTGAGTGTGCAGTAGGGATAGGGTTAGGGTTATTATTGACTGGTGGAACAGCGAGGGAGCACTGTGTCTATATGGGTGAGTGTGCAGTAGGGATAGGGTTAGGGTTATTATTGACTGGTGGAACAGCGAGGGAGCACTGTGTCTATATGGGTGAGTGTGCAGTAGGGATAGGGTTAGGGTTATTATTGACTGGTGGAACAGCGAGGGAGCACTGTGTCTATATGGGTGAGTGTGCAGTAGGTTTTGAGAGCTAGAGAAAGCGTCGCTTGATGTGTTTTTCCTGCAGCCTCATAGTTTAGTGTACAATGGAACTGCTAACTCCAGCTCATTTGTCCCGTCTGGCGTCTCCGAATCTGTCTCAGGGGGGTCAAAGGAAAGTTTGCAGTGAAAATAACCACTTCTAATTGTAAATTTATCTCTGCTTTATCACAGGGGGCCAAAGAGGAGAGTATTCACCTGCTGCGACGCTTCTATAAGGTAAACACCCACTTCGCTTCAATATATACATACAGTGTGTGTGTGTGTATGTGTGTGTGTATGTGTGTGTGTATGTATATATAATGTATAGTGAATGTATATGTAGTGTGTAGTGCTTCCAGAGACAGATTGTCGGATATGTCTACTGGAGCAAATAATAATGGACCCTATTTGCAGAGCTGTAAGAAAAAAAATATATATATATATGTGTGTGTGTGTTTGATTGATTCATACTTTGAGAGTGCTCATAATGCATTTAAACAGGGAAGGCATGTGTTCAATGAATTCTGATTGAAAATCCCTTTTTTGTGTTTGTGAAAAGCGAGTTATGTTCAAACCTTTTTCATTTCAATTCAACAATACAAATGCAGAAGAATAAAGTGCAAAAGAAAAATAACTGAAAAGCCAAATCGTAAAATAATAATAGTTTGTGCGTTAAGTTATTGTTTTATTTAAGATTTGAGAGGATTACACCTAACTTCATGGAACTTGATGACACAATACAGTTTGCAGCTTTGTTTTAAAGACTTACTCGCAGGAAGTGAGGACTCTTTGTACAAATAAGTTAAGTCTAAAAAAAGGCAAATCTTGCTTAGTAAGAATTCCTGTGGTCTGCTATGCACGGTGGCCTGTTCTTTTCCCAGAACATATTCGCTTGGTCAATAAGGTCATGCCTTCACAGCTGATAAGTCAAGCTTCTCCATGACAGGGTCAGGGTCAAGGTCAAGGGGGTCTGAGTTCATGCTATCGTGGTTTCATTAGTGGCGGTTTTAAAGAAATAATGTTTTGTGACTTTTTATTTTTTATATTCAGGATTGTTGTGCCCTGTTGGGAGATTTCATGCTTTAATTATTTGGTTTAAACAGCTGATGTTCAAGGCACAGCCTGTGGCTTAGCAACAGGTTGCTTATGACTCTGCATGCTGACCGGCAAGTGATGACTGTGCTCCCTGGAAAGCGCTGATCCAAGTTCAAATGCAGGAAAACATATCCTGTTTTATTTTATTTTGTTTGCTAAGAGGGGGTTTCTAAATGAAGCTACAGTAATTACAGTACAGTTATTGAAAGTGTCAGACAGGCGGACAGCCAGACAGACCGTATTGAGTGCCATTCGATAGAAGTTGTCCCAGTAGCAGTAGCTCCTGTGAGAGGAACTCTTCGCTAATGTTTCAGATCCCTAATCCAGCGATCATATGACTCTGGGGCAGCCTCCTTCTAAAACCAACAGGGTCTTCCACAACTTCAAACACATTGACAAAAACTCTGAATTCAAACTCACAAAGCCAAGTGGAAAAGACAAATGGTGCCAACAAACGCCTTTGTTGGCGTAGCCGTGGTGATGCTGCGTGTTGCAGTGATGTTCAGTGTTGGCAATGATGACGTCGGGGGTGTTGGCCTGCATGGCTTCTTGTCTTCTAGTCTAGTGAGCTCGGTCCCTCCCCTCATGTGAAGATAAGCAGCGGTGTGTCCGGCCCCAGGGGCCTCTCACTTCTGGATTAATGATTCAAACAGGGCTGAAGGCATGATTCACTGTTACAATACTTAGGAGATGAAGCTTCTTCACTCTCAACCGCACCCCAACGTTCTCAAAGTGTACTCAGCAGGGCTTTATCATTCACCACCTGGATTTGCATGTTTATTTAATCACGATGGATCATTTCCAAGACATTGTGGGTTTATTGCGCAGTGCAATGGCCCATATGTTGCACTTTCAGTTTGAGTTATCCAGGCTTCCAGAGTTTTCTGAAGTTTAGTTTTGATATTAGAGACAAGCAGAGGCATGTAGAAGTGTTCGTGCACAATGAATAAAACAATGCAAAGGCTGTAAATAATATGGGGGCGGGGGAGTCATTTGGCATTTCTTCTTTTTATCTGATCTCAAATCTCCAACTAAGTTCCAGATCTGATGTCCATCTTTAAGTAGTCTGCACTGTGGGCTTCATTTTGAAGTGAGTGCTTATTGAGCGGCCCTCTTTGTCTTTTGTACAGTTGGCAACAGTAAGTTCTGTTGATTTGATGGTAGAAACATTTGATTGTATCACCCCTCCCCTGCCTAGATCCTGACCTGGCTGTTATAATTCACATCAATAAAATGACAACGTAAAGAGAGCCTGGGCAGTTCTGTGGGTGCTGTCTCTCTTCACCTTCTCAAAATCCGTCTTGCGTTTTGGATTGTTTTGTAAAGTTAAACACTGTAGTGACAAGGAAGCAGGGGCTGATTCCTAGGATTGATATACTGCTTTCAGGAGAATCTCACAGCGGTTTTCTGCTTATCTGTCCCCTTGTTACTGCCATTTCTACCCTGAAAGCGCTCAGTGACTCAGATGGTTAATGAACTAACCTCCACTTTGAAAGAAGTGCTTGATTTTCAGTTCCTTTTTCCTTTGATGTGCGCTTTCCAAGAAAAACCACACAGTCTATCAAACCCGTATTGTATCGTTTCCCCCCACCAGTTAGTTTAGCTATAGTTTGAAATGAGATTCTGAAGAGCACGTCTGGCATAGTATCAAAATGCACGTTTTAAAGCTGGCGTGTGGTTGAAGGCTGGCTAAGTACAATGTACGATAATCTGAATGAAAGATGTTGGGGTCTAATGTAACCGTTAGCTCTTAAAGTGAATGCCAAGAGCATTCGTCTATTCATTCCATGCCGATGGAATTGCAGACTGCAGTGCATGCACAAGAAAGCTGCTTTGCTTTAAATCCTACTGACATGTCCCGTATCTCCTTTGTCTGACTGACTGAGGATCTTCTGTTTCCAGTGAGGGCGCTGAGGTCTTACTGGAAACCGGCTTTACAAGAAACAGCTGCTGGCTTAGCGTTTAAAAACACAACCGAAAATAAAACAATCAAAGTGCTGATGTGGGATTTTTCTTTTCTTTTCCCAGGGAGACGAAATTTTCCTGGATATGTTTGAAGATGAACACAGGAGTATGACAGTGAGTGTGCAGAACTCAGAAGTCTGTTTGTTTGTTTGCTTGTTTCACCACGTTTAGACTCTGTGCTTGTTAAACGGCATGTGCATTGTATGCAAGGTCCAGAGTACAGTTGCTATATGTCCAGCATAGCGCATGTTAAAATGAAGATTGCTACAGACCCTGCAGGTGACATCATTGTAGAACTGCATGGTCATACACTGCACACTCATGTTCCAAGTTGCAATAGAGCTGTTTAACTTCTTATCTTGTTCTTTAGAAATCTAAAAGAATGTTTTTTTTTTTGTTTGTTTTTTTTTTTATGTGTAAATTGTCAGGGCTTTTTATCATGCCAGATCTTTGCACGTCAGAACTCTGACTTGTAGAAACACATTTAAGGATTGAGCCATTTTAGTGTGAAAAAACAAGGTCACAAGATTCTTTGCTGCCCGTAGTTTTCACTGGAAAAACCAATAGAACGAACCCTGGAGTCAATTGCAGCCAAACGTATATATTGGTATTGGATCAGATGCACAGAAAACTGCAACATTCAGGTTGTTAGGATAGTGTTTTTAGTTTTGTTAATAGAAACAGTGAATTGGTCAGCAGAGTAGAGTGAGTGTCAGCACCCTGCAGGGGTGAGTCACATCAGGGATGCTGTAATCGTACAGGTCAGAGCTACATTGGCCATACACATTCCCAAAATTCCCAGCAGTAAGAATATGAGTCACCTGTGATACAGAACTACATCTACAGAGACTACTGTTAACACTTGCTGTGGTTCCCAGCTGGTGAATTATGTAAAGCAGAGTTGTGCATGTCAGAGTTATGAAATATATCAAGTAGTTTAGGCTGCAGGGTGTGTCACTCCATTTCACAATACATACCATCGAAATGCCTGAAAGCTTTCATCATGCCAGCACACCTTTCGGTTTAGTTCAGAATCCCTGGCCGCTGATTTTTCCCGGGTCGCTGTTATTAAAAGTGTATTAATCTGCTTTGTTTGTTTTGTTTCCTCCTCAGAGTAAACCGTTGAATGTCGAGTACCTGATGATGGACGCCTCCATCCTCCTTCCCCCCACGGGAACCCCTCTGACGGGGATTGACTTTGTGAAGAGACTGCCCTGTGGAGACGTGGAGAGGACCAGGAGGGTAAGAGATCCGGAGCCTGCATCCTCTCCTCTCCTTCAGGGTCATGTTGATAAGTGCTTGTTTACTATGTGAAAAAGAACATGCATCAGCAAAATAACAAGATGGATGTGATTCAGTTATTCTTCATTGTTTTTTCCCCAGTCATGTCTCTCTCATGGGTAATCCAGTTCAGAATAGAACAAGACAAAAAAGCATTTAAAGCATTTGTGGTATTTGACCAAATAACCAGCTCTCCTAAGAACCACTTCTTTACTATAAGAGGCTTCAGTGAATCTGCAGGCTGTTGGGTGGGTTTTGTAAGCCAGGTCCCCATTGAAATCTGTGAATCGTACTCCTTGTGCTGCACCGATCACTCACCAGCTAAGATCCCAACCCTTTTAAACAATGTGCCCAGTGTGTTGGTAAATGTGGTTGGACAGTAAGGAGAAATGCTCAATGTGTTGATAAAGAGTCAGCCATAAACCACCAGTGTGAGAAACTCCTAGGTACAGCGTCTGCTTGCTGCTGACAGGAAACTTCATTTTGTTGTACAACAAAACTGCTTTGACATCCATTTTCTCAGAAGCTGGAGAGACTTGAGTGTGTGCTTTGCAAAAAAAAAAAAAAAAAAAAAAGGTGAAAATCCTGGTAAAAGCCACTGTTAACCGTGGCGGAGAAGTACAGTGAGTGCATAGTGTAAGCATAGGGAAAAGCATGTGTGCACACCATGGCAACGCTTTCCAAGGGTTCAAGCTGCTGTGCAGGATTTATGAAGCAGCCTTGCACACTGCTCTGGGGCAGGGGGTGTGCTGCAGCAGTAGTTCTGCACAGTGTGCACTGTGTCTCTGTCCCTCTTTGCAGTTTGCACTGTGTCTTGATCTCTTCTTCTGTGCAGTGTGCACTGTGTCTCTGTTCCTCTTTGCAGTGTGCACTGTGTCTCTGTCTCTCTGTGCAGTGTGCACTGTGTCTCGCTCTGTCCCTCTGTGCAGTGTGCACTGTCTCACTCTCGTCCTCTGTGCACTGTGTCTCACTCTCTCTGTCTCCCAGGCAATCCGGGTGTTCTTCATGCTGCGCTCCCTGTCGCTGCATTTGAGGTCCGAGCCCGAGACTCAGCTTCCACTGACCAGAGAGGAGGACCTGATCCAAACCGACGACGTGCTCGACCTGAGTGAGTACATAGGGGAGGACAGACCCTCTAGAGGGGTGCACCCTGAGTGAGCACATAGGGGAGGACAGACCCTCTAGAGGGGTGCACCCTGAGTGAGTACATAGAGGAGGACAGGCCCTCTAGAGGGGTGCACCCTGAGTGAGCACATAGAGGAGGACAGACCCTCTAGAGGGGTGCACCCTGAGTGAGTACATAGGGGAGGACAGACCCTCTAGAGGGGTGCACCCTGAGTGAGTACATAGGGGAGGACAGACCCTCTAGAGGGGTGCACCCTGAGTGAGTACATAGGGGAGGACAGACCCTCTAGAGGGGTGCACCCTGAGTGAGTACATAGGGGAGGACAGACCCTCTAGAGGGGTGCACCCTGAGTGAGTACATAGAGGAGGACAGACCCTCTAGAGGGGTGCACCCTGAGTGAGTACATAGAGGAGGACAGACCCTCTAGAGGGGTGCACCCTGAGTGAGCACATAGAGGAGGACAGACCTTCTAGAGGGGTGCACCCTGAGTGAGTACATAGAGGAGGACAGGCCTTCTAGAGGGGTGCACCCTGAGTGAGTACATAGAGGAGGACAGGTCTTCTAGAGGGGTGCACCCTGAGTGAGCACATAGGGGAGGACAGGCCTTCTAGAGGGGTGCACCCTGAGTGAGCACATAGGGGAGGACAGGCCCTCTAGAGCACCCTGAGTGAGCACATAGGGGAGGACAGGCCCTCTAGAGGGGTGCACCCTGAGTGAGCACATAGAGGAGGACAGGCCCTCTAGAGGGGTGCACCCTGAGTGAGCACATAGAGGAGGACAGACCCTCTAGAGGGGTGCACCCTGAGTGAGCACATAGGAGGACAGGCCCTCTAGAGGGGGACACCCTGAGTGAGTACATAGAGGAGGACAGACCCTCTAGAGGGGTGCACCCTGAGTGAGCACATAGGGGAAGACAGACCCTCTAGAGGGGTGCACCCTGAGTGAGTACATAGAGGAGGACAGACCCTCTAGAGGGGTGCACCCTGAGCCTTCACAGAGCTCTGTGTTTATTCCACGAGTGAGGAGAGCCGGAAAACCCAGACGAGCCCCAACGGGTAGGATTTGAATGGATTTTAAAATGAGTGTCTGATACAAAAATATGCCGCACGTTTATTGAGCACGAGGTTGTGCAGAAGGGTGTATTTAAACGGCTAAGAAGGTTTCTCCTAATTGAGTTTTGGACAGGAGTTCTTGGCCAGTTTTTAAAGGTCATGGCTTCAAAGCGATCTCAGTTGAATTAGCTGTTGATTAGCAGCAGTGGAGTCTCATGTTGAATTGTCTGCTTCTCCCTGCCTTTTCAGATGATCAGACACTGCAGGAGCGGCGCTGTAATGAAACCTGTACAGTGCAGAGAGCCGAGTTTTGAATGATTTAGTTCTTGCAATGCAGGGAGTATCTAAACTGTGTAACCACACCCAGGACTCGGTGTAAAGCCATTGTTTGTTCTTATTATAATTGAATATGTACAGTTGACCACAATACCTAAGGTATACTGTTCTCCAGGTGAATGTGTGCCGTGCAGGAGACAAGCCAGAACTCTAGCGCACCCTGTAACCAATGCATTGAAAAGCTGTCTGGCAGGGCTGGCGATGGAAATGCTGCCTGTTGGCTAAACAATCGTCTTCTGTTTCTCCCCCTGGCTGTGCACAGAGTCCCGTTCAGCACAGACGCCTCAGGCTGCATTAGTACAGACTGCAGTTTAAGCAGCAGCTTGTTTTGTGGTAACCATGAATTTGTTTTCGCGTCAGCAGTTTGCAAATTTTTTTTGTAAAATGAATACATTTTAACAGGATTCAGTTAGCCCATAAAATACCAAATATTTTTTCTTTTTCAAAAAAACCTCAGAACACAAGCTGTATTTATGTAATTTGCTACATTGCATTTGAACTTTTGCAGTTAGCAAAATTAGAGTAAGTTATCATAACAATATGGTAACTTTATATAATTTAGATACCAGGTAGAGTTCAATGCAGTGCTTTTAACGGCGTGTGCAATTGCAGGCAAATTGTTTCAGTACAGTATGGACCTGTGGGGGCATGTTGTGAAATTGAAATACAAAATAAGTAGTATATTTAAAAAAAACAGAATCTGTTGTGTGCTAACATCTCTATACATGCAAGACGTTTGGCAGCATAGAGGAGCAGTGGAAAAAAATCCAACCCCCTTTTTTTTTTTTTTCTCCTTCAAAACCAAGGAAATGCATTATTGAATGGGTTTATTTCCAGAGTATCAGCACAATCCCCTCGCCCCAAGCTTGATTCATGTGTAACAGACTGAACGGTTTAACGGCTCCAGACTGATTCCTGCGCCATTTAATTTGGCTATCTTGAGAAGCTGTCACTCACCCAGCGTTTTATCAAGATTGTTTCAACTCTAAACAGTCATCTGATTGCTGTTTTCATTCATATGCAGATATTTCAGTGCTCTGTTGACAGAGTGCTTAAGACATGAAAGATTTATATTGGTGTAGTGATGACAATATAAGGACTATGTAGAACTCTACTACAGTATATTGTAATATCATTCAAATAATTTAATTTGCCCCGAATTTAAATGTGTGAAGAACAAGTTTTAGGTTCACGTCACATTGCCAGTGTAAAAACAAAGATAATTCTCAGCATTTTTAATAAGGGCGTGTGTGTGAAAAACAAGCTCAAAGAATTGGTGTTTGAAGCTCTAGAAGGACTCCGGGGTTGAAACCACAGGATCCTGTGCATGTGTTCCGAATCCGAGTTTATACAGCTGGTTCATGTTGGAGACACTTCCGTCTGCATTCAGCGTGACAGAGAGCCCTCATGTTGCAAAGCCCCGAGAAGAATGTTCTCTGAACCATTTGCAAGCTTACTGCATGAAGGAGTGGAAACAAATCTGACTCAGTGTGGTTTATTGAAAGCTTTGTGGTCTTCATTGCTGTACCACTGTATCCCACCCATATATTCAGCACCGCTATTCAGTGGATGAATACACTACAGCCCTCCAGGTGTGATTATTCTCTACAGAGGAGAACACATTTTTTTTATTTCACTGTGGTGATATCCGCCACTGGCATGCAACGCAAACTCTGAGTATTGTTGTATGGGGACAAAAATAGTAGTTTTACCCGTAGGTAGCAGCCTGTATAATATATATAGAAATGAGTCAAGTGTTCCGTGTAATGATAATGTTGTAGGGGGTTGCAGCAGCAGGCTGCCGTTCAGCAGTGCTTTACCAGTACAGCTCATTACTTTTACAGTAAAGCCATTGAACAGCACCTACTGATTAATCAAACATGTGGGCAGCTTGTTCTCTAGAAGTGTGTCTTTCAGTAGGCGTTTCATCGAGGTGTCTTCTGAGATCTCAGTTCTCTCCCGTTGTCTTTGCACTTGGACAGTTCAGAAGCTCAATTGCAGTGTTAGGTTCAAGCACCCCCTCCTTTAATCACTGTCTGTGAAGCCTGGGTATCTGTTCATCTGCCAAGTATGAAAGCCTTCTCCCTTTGACATGCAGAATCCAGAGAGATTCCTTTTATGAGCTGAGGGTTATCAGACCTCTGGCTAGTTGGGTTCAATGATCCATAACGAATAGGCTTCTCAGCTGTTGGCACAATGCTGTAAGTTTCGATGGAATGCAGGTTTCTTGTTCTCTGCTCTCCCATTCGTTCATCCAAGCACTGCTTCCCGATGTCATCTCTGTGGTCTGAGAACAGCCAGGGAGATTGTGTTCTCTATTCACAGTGAAGGTTTGTCTTTGCGATACGGACAACGTATTCATTCAGTTTGAATGCGGTTCTGTCCCCCTCTCTCACTCCCTGAGCTGCTCCAGGTCTGTGAACAGCCTGCCCTGCACTGTGAGCATGGAGGGGTCTATTCCAGCTGGATATCAGGACCCCTCACACCTCGCTGTGAACGTGGAGGGGTCTATTCCAGCTGGATATCAGGACCTCTCACACCTCACTGTGAGCGTGGAGGGGTCTATTCCAGCTGGACATCAGGACCCCTCACACCTCTCTGTGAGCGTGGAGGGGTCTATTCCAGCTGGACATCAGGACCCCTCACACCTCACTGTGAGCATGGAGGGGTCTATTCCAGCTGGATATCAGGACCCCTCACACCTCACTGTGAGCGTGGAGGGGTCTATTCCAGCTGGACATCAGGACCCCTCACACCTCTCTGTGAGCGTGGAGGGGTCTATTCCAGCTGGACATCAGGACCCCTCACACCTCACTGTGAGCATGGAGGGGTCTATTCCAGCTGGATATCAGGACACCTCACTCTGATTGATTATTCTCTGATTTCATTTGGATTGTTTTTACCAGCAGTGCTGTAGATGGCAGCAGTTGCTTGTTGCTAAACTGAGACTTCGGGGGTTTTCTGCCAGCTGCAATGCAATCACGAAACTAGGGCAGTGTGCTAGACAAAGAGGTGTTACGGGAGGCCAGGCGGTCTGTAATCACACCCCCCTGAACCACACTCAACAGAGCAGGGCTGTCATTGATGACAGACTTACTCTGGAAACTGCTTTACCCAGAATGTTCTGTATTTGCTCATAGCGCTGGTGGTTAAACCACAGCACAGCCCAGCTCTGTGGGCTGCTGCACAGGAATCGAGAGTTCAGGGGAGGTTATGAAAGGGTGGGAGGTCCTGCCAGTGGGAAGTGTCCCCTCTCTGCCCTTGACTGGGCTGTGTTTTATAAATCCATCAAGACAAATCCAACTGTCACAGTTTCACTTTTCATCTTTTAGATGTTTGTGTATAATATGTAGATAATAGATATACACACGTAGATCCATGTCCAATTAGGATAGACTGTGATACTAGTCCTGTCTTTACTATGTGCTGATTGGTTGATTTAAAGATAGCATGCTGTGTTTCACCAACGTTACAGTATCTTGATCAATTCTATGTAAGTAAACATAACATGTGTAACTGAGGTGAATTTAACAGTGAGCAGGAGGGTGATGGGAAATGTGGTTCTGAGAGGTCCGTATGGGTACATGGGAAGCCATCTTGAGGCAGGGATTGCAATTTAAAAGTTTTAAATAAGTGGTCAAAATGTAATAATAATAATAATTAAAACAATACATACACCTTAGATAAACAGCTGTAGCAACACAGTGGAACACAATAAATAAAATGTCTTTGTCTGCCCTTTAAGCAAGAGATGGTGTGGATTACTGTGAGCATGATTCAGTGCTATCTTATCTTTTAGGAGATTGGGTTGTGTAAGTACAGTGTGGAGAGAAGTATCGGGCCAGATAAAGTGTAGCAAGAGTTCAGAGGAATTTCATTTCTTCTGCACAATAAACACTTTATTGCATCTGAGCTTTCAAACTGTAACATTCATACCTGCGCCAGGAGCTAATTGAACCAGAGACTCTTACTGATGGAAAATGTGTTCAAAATCAACATCAGTGTGAGTTTCTTGTTGTCCAATTCTACTGAATAAGGGGGGGAACAGATGTAAAGAGGAACTGCCTCTTGTTCCAAGCAGCACTAGATGAACATTTTAATGTTAGAGAGATAAAATCCCCTCCTTGTTTTAGCTAGCTGTCTAGTTATGTTTTACATCATAGTCCGATTGACTTTGATGCTTATCAGCCCTGGAAGCCAGAGTTCTCGGAGAGCCTTGTGTTTAAAATGGCCTGTGTCATTGGACCAGCATCACACTGAGTTGCCTGTTTAGCTTTTAACGTACATGTACAATCTGCTTTCATTTGTCTGGATTGAAGCCATGCATTTCAAGCTCAGAAGAGCCGCCTTCATCTCATAACATTGGTCAGCGCATCTTCAAGCAACTGCAGCCGGTTTAACAGAGCCCAAAGAGCCCAGCTCCAGATTGCGATGTGTAATTGAAACTCTCCCAATGGAGATTGACTTGAAGCTTTCCCAATGCAGATTTCCATTCATAGTGCTAGGAGCTGTAAAGCTTGCACTCTCTACAGTACAGTGTTGAAGGCGTAGCTTTGCTAATAATGATACGTTTCTTCTGTGTTTCACAACCCCGGCACCAGCCTTTGAAATGCAGGTGTCTGTGCCAGTGTCAAGACCAGCTTTCCCTCAGACATGTTTTAAGATCCACTGACTCTTAAACTGGGCTGAGCTAACTACTGCTTCAGAAGAAGAATATAACTCTCTGTGAGACTCGCCCCCAAATTCCTACAAATATTCTACATCTTATTATAAATGCCAGTTCTGATGAGCGGGGTTAAAACCAAAATAAAATAAAACCGAATCTCCTCGATTCCATTTGAATGTCAAGCGGTTCTGCTGATTAATCAGGATACAGTACTAGTCAGCAGGACTCTTCAGCTGAAGGAGCACAAAGCAATTTTTTTAGGAATAGTGGCTTAAAACATGGTTCCTAGTTTGAGGTAACTTTGCTGTATCAAACCCCCAAGTCCCCCCTGGTGTGCCATGCTGTGGCCTGAAACCTAGTCTCCTGAAACCAAAGTTCCAAGCCGCGCAGCGGCTCCATGTTCCTCGGCTTCAGAAACCTCATCCTCCAAAACTTCATCCACTTTTTAGGAAGCTCCGTTGATCTTCTGTTCAAATAGAAGGAGAGTGTAGCTTTAAAAAAAAAAAAAAAGCAGAAGAAAAGCAAAAAATGCCTGTGTTTAGAATAGCAGTGACTGTTTACTGGTTACTGATCACAATAAATAGGATGCCCCCCATGCAATACCATGGTACCCATCCTTGGGAATGAATATCAGAGCTGCTTTGAACCTGATCTGCCTGCCTAAATACTGTGCTGGTAATTTAGTGCCCTGTGTGTTGTATTCCCATCATGAATAGGTGATTTGATCAGAGCTCTATAAGAAGTGCACGCCTGTGCACAGGCTGGTATCTGTGTGACTGTCTTCTTCATGTGTTGGATGGGATTGTGCAAAACGGCCTGTCCTTCGCTTGCTCCCTGCAGATAACAGTGACCTGATCGCCTGCATGGTGGTCTGGAAGGACGGGGGGCAGGCCCAGCGCTTCCTGGCTGTGGACCTGTACCAGATGAGCCTGGTGGAGCCCGAGACCAAGCGCCTGGGCTGGGGGGTCGTCAAGTTTGCCGGCCTGCTGCAGGTAACAAGACCGACGATTTGTAGTCTCTCATTTCTAGTATTCTCCCTCATTTCCTGTTTTCTAAAGTTGTTTTATTAGATTGTTTTTTATTTTTATTTAACATTTAAAGTGCTTTGAGATACGGTGGTACGAAAAGTCCATATAAATACATTGAAATTGATTCACTGTTAGAACTGAGCTGCACAGCTAAGGTTTTGATTCCTTGATGCTGAGTTGGTATTCAGTAAGTATGTTATGTGAACACTAGCCCCCACTCCGGGTTTTTAAGAAACGGCTTGCCAATGCTTTTATACGTTGTTACTCTGCCGCCAAGCACTAACTTGTGGGGAGGGTGGGTTGTATCGGAGAGATACGTTTCTTCTAAATTGGTTTGTTCTTTCAGTTGATGTGAAATAGCCCGTCAGCGTGGAAATAAAACAAGCAGTGCAGTTTTTATACAGTGGAAAATATAAAATATTTGCTAGTTGAGTCATCTGCAGGGCTGGGGTTGTGCTTTCAGAAAAGAGAACAAGCTTGTGACATTTCTTCTGCACAGTTCTGAAACAAACTGGTCCATCGGTACACCTGGCTTTGTATCTGGGTCTGTACTGCACCTCAATCTAAAGCTGAGCTGCAGTACAGAACTGGGACGTTGTACAGCCCAGGAAAGACTAGCAGGACATTCTGTATCAGTGATGGAAATAAAACTCCAAATTGCATAGCAGTTTCACCCATTCCAGGGTTAATACAAGCTTGATTAGCCACAGTGTATAGGAAGTAAAGCTCAGGTGTGTGTCATTGAACGTTGCTTTACATTGAAACCAGTAATGGCTCAAACAGCTGTGCAGTGGGAGTCTTATTTCCATCCCTGTTGTATTTACGGAAGCTGGCTAGAACCTGTTGGATGTCTGACAATGAGTTGAGCTGTGTGTCCTCCTCACCCGGTGTGTGTGTGTGTGTGTGTGTGTGTGTGTGTGTCCAGGACATGCAGGTGACGGGGGTGGAGGATGACAGCCGGGCCCTGAACATCATCATCCACAAGCCCACCTCGAACCCGCACGCCAAGCCCTTCCCCATCCTGCAGGCCAACTTCATCTTCGCCGACCACATCCGCTGTATCATAGCCAAGCAGCGGCTGGCCAAGGGGCGCATCCTGGCACGGCGCACGAAGATGCAGAGGATAGCCGGTGAGTGAGCCTGCCTGTCTCTCCAGTCCTGGCTCAGCAGCATTACGCTTGCTAAGTCTCAGCTGCTGGTACTTCTGACTCTCCCCAGTAGAAGTGGAGTAGGCAGTTAATGTAGGTTCAATCGCATGTAACAATAGCATGCTTTAAATACAGTTCCAGTTTAACACACTATACTATACTAGACCAGACATCCTGCTTGTTAAAGATGTCTCTGTGTCCCGCAGTGCTGCTGGACCTCCCTGTCCAGCCCTCGGCAGATGTCCTGGGTTTCCCTCGGAGTTCGGCAGCATCTTCTCAGCACCTGCCCTTCCGCTTCTACGAGCAGTCCCGCCGTGGGCTGAGCGACTCCACCGTGCAGCGCTCAGTCTTCGCCTCTGTGGACAAGGTCCCAGGTAACTGCCACCACCCTGCATCCTCCATGCTTCTGTGGACGCGCCTCCCACACAGCATGGCTTACAGCAAACTTGATGGTTTTGTTTGTGGCTTTGTTTCTTTGGCCCTGTGCTATACCGTCGTTGTTTTTTCTTTGTTTTCTTTATTGAATGGAGTTTTAAAGTCTTATTTCTGTTCCTGGAACTGTGCTGTTTTTTTGTGTTCACAGCCACATGGCAAGTGGTAATGCCAGTGTCTCATGGCAATGCATTGTGGTTGATGGTTTTTATTTTCAACCATTTCCACTCTGCTGACAACCTGAAAACACTTGAAACTCCCAGCTGTTTAACACATACAGGACTGCGAAGTGCATTCAGGGCAGGATCCTAAACCAGGGACCGGCACTGGATCAGGACTGCCCGTCTAGGGACAGCGGGTCAAACACTTCACTCCACTGAAGCTTGGTGATCATACTGTATGAAGCTGCACCACAGCCCCAATCCCACAGCCCCCACACCACACCCCTGATCCCACAGCCCCAATCCCACACCCCCGATCCCACAGCCCCAATCCCACAGACCCCACACCACACCCCCGATTCCAAACCACTGGCCTCCCTCTGTCTGCAGCCCCACCCCTCGTTTGAACAGCAGTCACACTAGCGATCTGATCAGCATCGTGTTTTTTCTGTTTTTACTCTTTTCTTCTGAACTGTATTCTGAGACCACAAGTTTATTTTATTATTGCACCAGCTACATGGATCTTCTGTTCAGCTTTTAATGAAGCCGTCGACAGGGTGTCATCCTTCATCTCCGAGAGATCAGGAGTGGCATTCAGTAATCCCTCGCCACAAAGAAATACCCTTGGTATTTTAGCCATCCACGTTCGTGTTTGTGATGCTTGTCTATACCACAGATAAAGTTCTGGAAATGAGGATCAAGTGCATGAGTTGGTAACCCAATTCCTTTTTTTATTTTGCATTAGGGAACAAAAATAAGGTTTAATGTAATTAGTGGATTAAGATGCCGTATATATTTTCCCAGAGAAATCCTCTCTAGGTAATGTATTACAGTTTGAATCGCACATCATGGTTTGGTGCATTTCTGTCCTTTTTTTCTATAGGCCTTAGTGAGGTGTACTTATCAGTATGGTTTGAATTCAGATAAATGATTAATCTGACTGGGTTCAGCATGTAAAGTAAATGCACATTTCCTTTTTTTCTAATTTTTTTTTTAGTTTATATCAAATGGGGTTACCAGCTGTTTTAGCACAAGTGCATCTCTCTAATCTGTGCATTGCTTTATAAGGAACTTTATTATTAGCAGAGTTCTTCTTTCGTTTCTTCTGAAACGAGATTTCAACAAGGAGTCCTAGCCTCATACAAGTTTACCATAGTAAAAGCATAGGGAAGCATTGTGAAACCCAAAGAGGTATGGTAATCTGTGGTAAAGTGCACTAGTACAACTAAGGGAAAAGCCCCTGCGCTAGTATCAGAATGGGAAGGACCGCTCACTGTGTTTTAGAATATCGCAGAACGCACCTACAAGCAACAAGGCAGCTTATTGGGGTGAAGCAGAGCAGTCATTTGAACTGAAGTCCAGTTGCTGACACACTGTCATACTGAAAGGCTGTCCTTGCTGAGGGCCGTTTCCTGTCATTATGAAACTGATCTGTTGAATCAAAAGTCTGGCGTCCAAATGAGTGTTGTTCCTGGTGGGCCTGGAGTTTACAGTAAACAGGAATGTGTGTTTGCTTGCATTCATTGTGAGTAATCTCATAACTTCAGCCAGGGCATTAACCTACATCTAACTAGTGAGATGATAATAGTGTGTGGTTATACTATGCATTTCCCGTAGTGTACCCGGGTTTGCCACGGTTGTTAATATTCTATACCATGCCTCACTATACCGGTGCTTTGCCTCTGGGAATCTTGTATAAGAGCAGGGCTGGGTGTCCAGCTGTGGGCAGCATGCTGCTCCGAGCTCTACCCTTATATTTTACATCCTGTCGGCAGTGCTGCTCAGGATCTGAACCATATCTAAAAGCTCAAATGAAAAATAAAATCGCAGTGATGTGCCTCATGTCAGCTGTGGTTACGGCACTGGGAACATGTCAACAGAAGATATTTAGGCACGGAAGTCAATTCGATTCCGAAGTACACCTTCTTTTCCCATGGACTGTTTAGGGCAGCGATGAAGATGACATCAGTTTATTTGCACTGCAATCTGGCACTGTCATGTGGATGGTGTAGTATTGCTCATGATCGTTCGCATTAGTATAGCTTACAGTAAAGCACTTGTTATTGCAAGCCACTGGATGGCATGTGACAAAAAGAAGTTCCTGCCGGTCTGTGTGAAGCCAGAGGCAGTGCATCCTTAGGAGATGGTCTGGGAAAGTGAGGGGATTGCCGCGCTGACCATGACTTTCACATTGATCTGTGAAATGAATACTGCTTGGGTTCATTAGAAACCCTAAACTGGGGAATTCACTGACTAATTCGAAACTCTCTCGGTTGTCTTTTGGGATTTCCTTCGCAAATGAAATTCAGATAAGAGTTTGCAAAGTTCTGAGAAGTTGAACTTGGACGGCTGCCACGTACAGAATCTGAGCAGCGCCATGGGGATCGGGGCTGTGATGCAGCGGCGTGGGGGCTGTTTGATCGGGGATGTGATGCAGCTCCGTGGAGGCTGTGGGATCGGGGCCGTGATGCAGCGGCGTGGGGGCTGTGGGATCGGGGCTGTGATGCAGCGGCGTGGAGGATGTGATGCAGCGGCATGGAGGCTGTGGGATCGGGGCTGTGATGCAGCGGCGTGGAGGATGTGATGCAGCGGCATGGAGGCTGTGGGATCGGGGCTGTGATGCTGCGACTTGGTGGCTGTGGGATTGCGGCTGTGGTGCAGCGGCTTGGGGGCTGTGGGATTGGGGGTGTGGTGTGGTGTAGGGGCTGTGGGATCAGGGGTGTGGTGTAGGGGCTGTGGGATCAGGGGTGTGGTGTAGGGGCTGTGGGATCAGGGGTGTGGTGTAGGGGCTGTGGGATCAGGGGTGTGGTGTAGGGGCTGTGGGATCAGGGGTGTGGTGTAGGGGCTGTGGGATCGGGGGTGTGGTGTAGGGGCTGTGGGATCAGGGGTGTGGTGTGGGGGCTGTGGGATTGGGGCTGTGGTGCAGCTTCATACAGTATGATCACCAAGCTTCAGTGGAGTGAAGTGTTTGACCCGCTGTCCCGAGACGGGCAGTCCTGATCCAGTGCCGGTCCCTGGTTTAGGATCCTGCCCTGAATGCACTTCGCAGTCCTGTATGTGTTAAACAGCTGGGAGTTTCAAGTGTTTGCTCATGAAATACTAGAGAAAAAAACATAAAATTTGGACATTAAGTAACAGGGATGGAAATAAGACTTTTGCACAACAGTTTCACCCATTCCAGGTTTTGATACAAGCTTATCAGCCCCAGTGTGTATAGGTAACAAGCTCATAGTAAAACCAGAAATGGATCTAACTGCTATGCAATGGGGGTCTTACTGCCATCGCTGCTGGTAATATCATCACACCGGTGCCATTAATATTGAATCCCTTTACATTTTACTTCCTTTCTCCTTCCTATTCAATTGCATGTGGTCCTGTTTTGATGGTGAAACACATGGTGTGAATATATTGCTGTGCAGCACTAAAGGGTTTAATGTGTAGCTCTTGGGAGGGGATGGATAGCTTCTGTTTTAACCCCTGGTGTGTTTCACTCTCTGTTTCAGGCTTTGCGGTGGCCCAGTGTATAAACCAGCACAGTCCCTCCCAGATGCCGTCACCCTCCTCCCTGTCCAGCGGGAGTGGGAGTGGGAGTGGGAGCACTGGGCGCTGCGACTCCATCGCAGCCAGCACTATCTCCACTCCCTCAGCCACGCAGAGCCCCTCCGGTAACGCTGTTAACACCTAATACTGCCTTCTGTCTGCTTGTACCACACACCTGCTCTGTGTTTTACTGCGATTAATCAGTATAGCCAGGGTCCAGCACAGCCAGCGAAGTTCTGCAGGGTCCAAACTGCTTACTCACTACAAGCCATGAAATGGTGGCTCGTGGCTATTGCATTATATGTCTGCTGCAGAATTTTATTTACTGTGCTAAAAGCCTGATGAGTGAACAGGCGCTCAAATTCCTGTACAGACCGATGCAATAAATATTGTATTGATCTTTGTTTGAGTGCACGACATTGTGTAGTTGCTGCTGATAGTCCACTGTGGCAGTTTTGAATGGTGGACTGGTGGATATTTCATATAATGATATTAGTTTAATCTCGTAGAAACGTAACCAAATGCAGTGACAAAAGTTTCAATGTCTTCAAACAGTTGAAATGTTTGCTGTTGAATTTATTGTTACTTTTAGCATTCCTAAATGTACACCCAATCGCCAATTCAAAAGGTACAGTAAACCACAGCCAGTTTAAAGGGTTCATTTGCTGTGAGATTTACGCATTGAAAGCTCCTCCTCATCACTTCTATTCCGATCAGTGGAAACCAGCACTCCGTGATGATACTAATTTAACCTCAGGGCTCCAGTGATGTTAGTAATTTAACCTCAGGGCTCCAGTGATGTTAGTAATTTAACCTCAGGGCTTCAGTGATGATAGTAATTTAACCTCAGGGCTCCAGTGATGTTAGTAATTTAACCTCAGGGCTTCAGTGATGATAGTAATTTAACCTCAGGGCTTCAGTGATGATACTAATTTAACCTCAGGGCTTTATCTCTGCCTGGTTTTGCCAGACTCCCTCGCACCAGCCCTGTGATGATGAATGACAAATCAAAAGAAAGAAGCAGACTGCTTCTGATCTGAAATCAGAATCAGTTTCTTCTCGATTTCATCCGAAGTGCACTTTCCACCTTGTGCTTGACTGCATTCACAGTGGAGCGTGTTTCAGCAGCTTCCTCTTTTGTGTGGGGGTGGTGTGTATTTTAAATGCATTTATAGTACTAGCAAAGGCAAACTCCTACGCTATACTTGTAAAGAGTCAGAAAAAAGTAAAGATCAAGTCCTGAGAAGGGAAGGGAAGGGGGTAGATGTGGTTTTGGAAAGACCCAAACTTTATTTAGCTCTTCACATTGTTGAAACCCAGAAGTAGCTTGATGTTCTGTGTTTCTAGCAAGCAGCAGTGCTGTGGGGTTTGCTGGAGACGTGTCTCGCTGCGACTCCACTTTTCAGGAGCTGCTGTACAGCGTGGAGCCCGTTTCAATTGGGTCCAGGTCAATTTCTACTCTCTAATGACAAAGCATTCTAAAAGTTTAAAACACACCATTTAAATGTGTTGTGTGTTTTTTTTTTTTTTTTTTTTTTTTTTTTTATTAATGACTTCTGGTTATTATCTCCTACGGACATTCGATTTGAAAGAGTCCCCAATCCGTGGGCAAAGAGCACCTTCCCAGCTCCTCTGACGCTGTGGTGAAGGCAATGAGTTTACGAAACTGGTTCCTTTTACGATAGAATCCTGTATTTACGCAGTGTATTATCTGTACTGTACATTACTGTACCATGGAATTCCCCCATAGTGTTGTTTGCAGTTTTGATTGTTCTGTTTCTTGTAAATTAATTATCGGTGCTAGACAGATGACGAAAAAGTAAAAGTGAGTAGTTTTTCTGAAAAGATTGTGCAAGATTAATTCTCGTAGGGGATAGCAGGAAGCTAGCATGCATGGAAGGATTCATCCATTCCTATCTGAGAAATCTCTGGAGCACGACACCTAAAAGATAACCGAGAAGCCACTGCATAAGAGCACAATCCATGTCTTTTGGTTTTTAATAGCCCCAGCCAGTAAAACTATACAGATTTGAAATCTGTACAGTAGTGACTGAATAAAGTTCATCAAAGACACTTGAGATTGTGCCATCGGGATCTGCGCCACTGATTTTGTTTGTTTATAGAGCTATATCTGGAGAAGACGCTGACTGGTGTTTTTTTTAAATCGTTTGCAGTTTGGCATTGTTTCCAGGAATGTTCATGTTTACTGACCTCTTCGAGTGATGGGATTTCGTTCTCCAGGTTGCTTCTTTAACAGCCCCCTTTTTCGTGGAATTGCGAACATAATAACAAAACCTTTTTTTTGTTTGTTTCCTCGGTTAGGGGCTGTCAGTCTCGAGTGCAGAACAGGACCTTTTATTTTTTTTTAAGTACAGTTTGAGCTCACATGCCAGGAATGCTTCAGGGATTAGCATTGTGTTTGCAGATACAGTTTCAAGACATTTCATTGTTGCTCTGTGAGAGTGCAACACTACCCTGCAGGTTGTCAGCTGTGTGTGAGCCAGACCCCTGCAGACTATACCAGCTGAGAAAGCAGGTTGTACTTTATTAATGTCAGACTGTTCAAGTCTTTTACTGAACATGCACTATTTTCAAACATGAGATCTGGTCATTTCACCTGGAAGATGACATTGTCCCTACCCCTTCAAAGACTGCTGCCATGAACCAGCCAGCTGCTCATGTGAAATGACTCAGGGAAGCACAAGTGTAGCAGATTTCCTGAGAGTAAGGTGTGGAAACTGAGAGCTTTCTTTAACACAACACAGCACCAGATCTCATATTTTAATATAGAAATACAAACAAATTGATGCAATTGTCGGCAGCTTTCATACATCTCGTTATAATATTTGAGAATCCTCATTTGCACTCTATCTCTGCCCCCTTTTTGCAAATGTATGCAGGAATGCCTGTAATTACATATTCACCTAAAGTTGAACCACAAATTAAAACTGCAAAGCATTTCCTAGAAAGTGGCTAACAGAATTACACATGCTTAGTACATTTCACCAAAGACTTCCGACTTGTTTGCAACTGGGTTGTGACCATTTCGATGAAACACTTTAGTACATCTAGCCCTTAGTTTAACACAGATCATTAGGACTAGAATTAAGAATAAGATGATGCTGTTGTGTTTGAATGTTTCATAGCTGCTTTAGATTCATGAGTGTGCATGGCGGAGGGCAGGCCATTCCTGTGATCCTCTCCCTTGCCCATGCAATGTGTCTGTCGGCCATTAACGTCAAGCAGCAATAGCTGTCAATGTGTTTCTAACATGCTTCTTGTTTTGCTGGTCACTTTTTAGGACAAGAGATTCTGACAGAGTGCATCCAGGCTGTGCTGCTGGTCTCCAACATGGCTATGTGTGTGTTTCTTAACTGCTGGTCAAGCCATCGCTTCAAAAACACACAAACAAACATGCATTGGCACATAAGCACAGTGATCTCAAAACATCTCAGTTGATGTATTGGAAAATCAAAGCGTCAGGATTGTATGTCATTCATAGAGTGTTATGAACAGCAGTGCCCTGAAGCCTGACAAGCAGTACTGGCCTTGTAGGTCTTAAAAGTTGCCAGTAGTTGTTCCCACTAGCGACTAGTGACACTGGCATGAGCTCACACAAGGCCCCTCTGCCTCTGTGAGTTTGTCCTTTGAGTCATTGGCACATTTATTTTTCAGAAATAAAAACACACCGAATAAAGTTATCAAACCAGATATAAACAGCCAAGACTTTTAATGTAGCAACTTGTGAACAGTCTTTTAAGCTGTTTCTTGTTCATTTTAGAATTGCAATGTTTGTTTTTTCAGATAAAAGTAACTGTGGTAATGATTTGGAGTAAGTGTTTGTGAGAGTCCAGCCCGTTGTGTTCATGTGGACTGGATCTCATGGGACTGTCCTAAAGGATAACCTTCAAATAAAAGTGTCTCTCTTCCAGCAGTTAGGATCCTGCACCCTCCATCCTGCGCTGACCTCCTTGCTGGGTCTCATCACTGCTTCCCACCTCCCTCTCTGTGTTCCATTGTCTAGCCTGCCCTGTGATCTGTCCCTCTGTTCTCCTCTAGTCAGGTCTGGCAGGAAAGGACGACAGCGAGTCTTTAGTCTGTCCGATGCTGAGAGTCGCGGTGGACACTGGGTTTAGGTCTCCAAGCAAATCCCACCCAGGCACGTCCCTCTGTCACGTTCACATAGGTATTACTGAGCCGGAGACCAGGAAAATGAATACGATGATTATTATTACGATCTAATAATAATATAATAATTATAATAAGTTAATTAATCCTAATAATTGAGGTCACTGTACCCTATCATACGACAACGAGAATATGGAAAATTTTCATTTTTTTCCCCACAAAAAAAAAAAAAAATATATATATATATATATATATATATATATATATATATATATATATATATATATATATATGTATATATATGTGTGTATATATGTGTGTATATATATATATATAATTTTTTTTTTTTAATTCCACCTCTGCACTTGACTGAACAGTCCGCTGATCTGCAGACAATTGGGAAAGCAAACACCCCCGTGCAATCCTGAGATCTAGCAGTAACAGAGGGGGACAGTTCTACATGGGTACTTGCACAGCGAGTATGTAAAGAACTGCAAGCATGATACAGCGTGTATTTGCCCTGAGCAAGGCTGGGTCGTGTTAGTGGGTAGTATGTGGATTTTTACGGTTATTCAAAGTAAGCTGTATGTAAAAGTGGCAGCCTGGAGAGTGGTGATGTAACAGTGGATTAAGTTTTGCTATTGTA
>NC_054559.1:16065369-16115369 GCF_017654505.1 Polyodon spathula
TCAATCGTGGCTTTGTTTTATTTCTTACTCGATACAGAAGAACACAATGAATGACTGAATGAAGGCCACAAACTCATGTTTTGGTTTGGCAGAAAAAGGATTGTGCATTTTGAACACCAACAATTTTTATAGAAAACAGAGCTTTAAAGGTAACATGGAACGAGATACAGATACAAGAATAAACTATAGATTTACGTTACGTAAAATAATATTGTGCAAAATGTTATCTTATAAAAGAAATATATTGATACTTTACAACCAAGAAATAAAAAAAAAAAGTTGTGAAAAAGGCACTTGGTAGGTAAAAAAAAATAATAATAATAATATTTAAGAGAAGTGTGATGAAAACGTGTTTGTGGTTGACGTTGGTTCTGTGTTTGGAATATGTGCATACAGCCCCTGGGCTGCAGTAGTACAGTATAGCACACTACACTACAGTAATGCAAGTATCCCACAGCAGACCCACAACACTGGAGCAACCCCAACTACATAGGAGTCAGTTTCATTGGGAATGCAGGAGCACAAGTCTCTATAGGATAGGATAACATGCTAACATTGGACTTCTGTTTCCTAAAGCCCATTCAAATAATTGCACATACTTTATTTAAATGGTCTTAGAAAACAAAACCCAAAAAGCCAATGAAGAAACTCAACACAAAACACCCCAGTAATAATTGAAGAGTTTGTTTGCTTATTTAGTTTAGCAAGTAGATGTGAGATATATGCATGCATCAGGGTACAATCTATTGGAATTCTGATTGCTGAGAAACTGACTCCAGATTTTTTTAACAGCATCCTATAAACAGCAGAGCCCAGTTAAAATCTGTGAGGTCATTTCTGTCTCGGTTCCCTCGCTAAGTAAGGAAATTGGGTATGTCATAATTTTTAGATTCATTTGCCTCGCTCCCTTCCCCTCCTTCTCCTGCCCTGACAACTTGAGCTCTTGAAAAGGGAGTGATGAGTAATCTCTGGTCTGCTACAGGCGCTTGTGGTGACCAATGACTCGGTTGCAATTCGGACACCAGTGTTTCAAGTCTTTCACACCATCGATGCAGAATGGGATCAGGCAGCAACCGTAGAGGCACCTGGACAGAACAGAAAGGCACACACTTCGTTAATGAGGACACGCTTCACTGAAATCACTAATCCTGATATATTCAGAATCGCGAACCATGCAGCCTTTTACTTTTGTGTGGGTGTGCCAAGTCAGTGTATATATTTTAGTGTGGTTTGCGCACTTCTATAAAATTTACAGATACTATTTACATTCGCACAAAATAAAAAAAATAAAAAACAATCCTAGCACGAGTGAATTCAGACCACATCACTTCTGAAGCAGCAGCTGTCTGCCCGCCCTCTAAGGAAGCCCCTTTCAGATTGATGGGCGCACAGTCGCGGCCGCAGTCCACTGACAAACAAATTACATTTTAGATCAATAATAAATAGTTACAAAAAATATATAGTGTTCCAGCACCAGACATGATTGAACACGTGATCAAACAGACATGATCAAGCACAGCACCAGACATAATCAAACAGAGAACCAGACATGATCAAACACAGCACCAGACATGATCAACAAACACATGATCAAACCGACATGATCAAATACACATGATCAAACAGAGAACCAGATATGATTAAACACACGATCAAACAGACATGATCAAACACATGATCAAAAACATGATCAAACACAGCACCAGACATGATCAAAGAGACATGATCAAATACATGATCAAACACAGCACCAGACATGATCAAATACATGATTAAACAGACAACCAGACATGATCAAATACATGATGTTAATATTTGTGGAGATCAGTCCACCTGTTGGCTCTGCCCCTGGTGCTGTACCTACCCGACGATGGGGAGTCCTCCGCTCTGCCTCTGCTGCTGTACCTACCCCACGATGGGGAGTCCTCCGCTCTGCCCCTGCTGCTGTACCTACCCCACGATGGGGAGTCCTCCTCTCTGCCCCTGCTGCTGTACCTACCCCACGATGGGGAGTCCTCCTCTCTGCCCCTGCTGCTGTACCTACCCCACGATGGGGAGTCCTCCTCTCTGCCCCTGCTGCTGTACCTACCCCACGATGGGGAGTCCTCCTCTCTGCCCCTGCTGCTGTACCTACCCCACGATGGGGAGTCCTCCACACAGCCCTGCTGCTGTACCTACCCCACGATGGGGAGTCCTCCTCTCTGCCCCTGGTGCTGTACCTACCCCACGATGGGGAGTCCTCCTCTCTGCCCCTGCTGCTGTACCTACCCCATGATGGGGAGTCCTCCTCTCTGCCCCTGCTGCTGTACCTACCCCACGATGGGGAGTCCTCCTCTCTGCCCCTGCTGCTGTACCTACCCCATGATGGCAATTCCTCCGCACAGCAGCCAGGTGAGGGTCCCGGACGTATACTCCAGCCGGGTCACAATGAGCTGCTGGCAGGCTGGGCAGTTCATCTGGACAGGCTGGTCGATGAACATGACGCTGGGCTGCACCATGATTGTCTGCATCGACACTGCATGGGAGAATAACCGATAACCGATCGGGAATCTCTGCAACCACTCAGGAAAACACATGATTAACCCATTCATTACAGCTACAGATTAACCCATTCATTACTTTGTAATTTTTTGAAGCATTTTTAATTGGCATCTGCTATTTTTAATTTTCTCTACTAAACTGATATGATAACTTACTCTAACTTTGTTAACAGCAAAAGTCTAAATGTAATGTATCAAATTCCATAAATACAGCTTGTGCTCATTTATTTTCAAAGAAAAATGTATTTGGTACGAATGGGTTAATCTGCTCATGAATAAATCACCTTAAACCTCAATACATCGCATTTTGTCCCAATGGTTAAAAATTCTAAATATTTAGGAGGGGAGTCTGTACAAAACTGACAAAAGGCAAACAACTACAAACAGAACTAGAGAATAAGATTGAATTCAGGTCCCACCCACCCACTTGGTTAGTTATGGCGGGGTGCATTGGCTGTACTGGGTATGGTGGCTGGTTGAATTCTCCCATCTCCGGTCCCTGGGGAGGGTACCCTGGGTGTGGTGGCTGTACCGGGTATGGTGGCTGGTTGATCTTTCTCATCTCCGGTCCCTGGGGAGGGTACCCTGGGTTGGGAGGGTACTGGGGATAGGGCCCCTTCATCGTGTCTTCGTATGAAGGAGGCATGGGTCCTGTCAGGGGAGTGGTGGCATCCATTGGGGGTGCATTCGCCATGTTTTCACCTGATGGGAGAAACAAACAAACACTATAAAAGAAACACATGAGTGTGTTAACTGCAGATAGGACTTGATCTCTCTCTTGTTTTTGTTTTTCTCAAAAAATAAAACAACAAAAAACAGTATGTCTAATTTTCTCCTGGAGGCATCCTCTCTCCCTCTCTTGCGTGTTAAGTTGGAGTTGTTCATGTAAATGAGGTTCAGAAGAATTATTATGCAATACAAAACCACTTTACCAGACTACAACCCCGCCCTAGAATTAATTCTGTCCCATGAGCACACCTACATTTGTACTGTTTGTTTTGTCAAGTGAATTGCCCAGCAGAGGCAACGCCTCCCTGCTGCCCACAGCCTGATTGCGCTTCTGCATTCGGGGCATGCAAACAGAACAAACTGACCCAGCCTTCACCGGGGGCGGGGCAACCAGACAGTTCAGTTCCTTTTTACACTTTTAGACCGATTGTCTGTAAGCCTTCATTTTTATCAAAGGAACATGACGCTTTAATGACACCAAATGGCGTCGTGCTTGCAACGTCGTGACGTGCCCTGGTTTTGTAACAATTTGTTTTTACATCAGCACATCATTCTCTAGTAACAGGATACTGATTGATGGCACTGTTCGTATTGAATACGTCTGGATCATCTTCCTGATAACCAGGACAGAAGAACTTTGCTTTGTGTTGATTAATGGAGCACGCAATGCTTTCTGGTACACTGCTGACGTAACTGAACTCTGCTGAACCCTAGCGCAAACCACACTTAGTAACATCCCTCACAGTGGGCAGGCGATGAACCTTCGTCCTGTGATACAATTGCCATGGACTTTCAGATAAACAAACCCCATCTTGATAAACGCCAGCACACACAGAGCAGACAGCCGAGCCACGCACACGTCCAGCGAAAATACACTGCGCACACAGGCTAGAGACAGTCCCCTTTGAACGGTGACTGGAACCCAAGCCCAGCCTGTTCACTGACAGCTGCTCATTTAATTGTGATGAAACTTGAAACCAGGGTTGGGATCAATTCATGTTTTTTGTTTTTGTTTTTCAATTGCGATTCCCATTCGCATTTAATCAATGACAACACATTGCTGTTCAAAATTGCGATTAGCAGTGTTCTGTTAAATTGAGCTTGTCACAGTGGCAACACATTACTTGCGCTGAGGTCTCTTAGTCAGTTATACTGGTTTCCAATGAAAGCAATTGAAAACTCTCACTTATCGAGCCTGTTCCTTTGAACGCCTGGGTGCAGGTCTAACTGGTTCGATGAAACGGTTAAGAAAACGATTAAAACAAAACTACCTATCTGGCAATAGGAGGATCACGGTTCTCTTTACCTTGTTTTAGTGCGCACGTAATAATGGTGTTGTGGTCGTTATGGTTTGCTGTGGTCATGCAGAAGGAGAGCTAATTGAAATCGCAGAATGAGTACACGTTTCGTTTAGTTCAGCGCCTGCAGTCGACACACAGAGCCCAAGACGAGAAACGCGGCGTTGTTGCAAAGCTTTGTAATAGTCAAACGGGTGGCTATGGGCTGGGATGTGAAAGGAGAAGCCGCAGGACACTGAAATCACTATTCGGGTCTGGAGGCTGACTGACTGCAGGTCGTTTCTTTGTGCGCACACGCCCAGTCCGGTAATATGATACCAACACGGATTCTGGTAAATGACACACAGTTTAGTCCGGACCTGCGCTCTGGCGAATCGACAGGACATGAACATAAGAACATAAGAAAGTTTACAAACGAGAGGAGGCCATTCGGCCCATCTTGCTCGTTTGGTTGTTAGTAGCTTATTGATCCCAAAATCTCATCAAGCAGCTTCTTGAAGGATCCCAGGGTGTCAGCTTCAACAACATTACTGGGGAGTTGATTCCAGACCCTCACAATTCTCTGTGTAAAAAAGTGTCTCCTATTTTCTGTTCTGAATGCCCCTTTTTCTAAACTCCATTTGTGACCCCTGGTCCTTGTTTCTTTTTTCAGGCTGAAAAAGTCCCTTGGGTCGACACTGTCAATACCTTTTAGAATTTTGAATGCTTGAATTAGGTCGCCACGTAGTCTTCTTTGTTCAAGACTGAACAGATTCAATTCTTTTAGCCTGTCTGCATATGACATGCCTTTTAAGCCCGGAATAATTCTGGTCGCTCTTCTTTGCACTCTTTCTAGAGCAGCAATATCTTTTTTATAGCGAGGTGACCAGAACTGAACACAATATTCAAGATGAGGTCTTACTAGTGCATTGTACAGTTTTAACATTACTTCCCTTGATTTAAATTCAACACTTTTCACAATGTATCCAAGCATCTTGTTAGCCTTTTTTATAGCTTCCCCACATTGTCTAGATGAAGACATTTCTGAGTCAACAAAAACTCCTAGGTCTTTTTCATAGATTCCTTCTCCAATTTCAATATCTCCCATATGATATTTATAATGTACATTTTTATTTCCTGCGTGCAGTACCTTACACTTTTCTCTATTAAATGTCATTTGCCATGTGTCTGCCCAGTTCTGAATCTTGTCTAGATCATTTTGAATGACCTTTGCTGCTGCAACAGTGTTTGCCACTCCTCCTACTTTTGTGTCGTTTGCTTACTATACCAGAATCTAAATCATTAATGTAGATTAGGAATAGCAGAGGACCTAATACTGATCCCTGTGGTACACCGCTGGTTACCACACTCCATTCTGAGGTTTTTCCTCTAATCAGTACTTTCTGTTTTCTACATGTTAACCACTCCCTAATCCATGTACATGTGTTTCCTTGAATCCCAACTGCGTTCAGTTTGAGAATTAATCTTTTGTGCGGGACTTTGTCAAAAGCTTTCTGGAAATCTAAATAAACCATGTCATATGCTTTGCAATTATCCATTATGGATGTTGCATCCTCAAAAAAATCAAGCAAGTTAGTTAGGCACGATCTCCCTTTCCTAAAACCATGCTGACTGTCTCCCAGTACCCTGTTACCATATAGGTAATTTTCCATTTTGGATCTTATTATAGTTTCCATAAGTTTGCATATAATAGAAGTCAGGCTTACTGGTCTGTAGTTACCTGGTTCAGTTTTGTTTCCCTTTTTGTGGATCGGTATTACGTTTGCAATTTTCCAGTCTGTCGGTACCACCCCTGTGTCAAGAGACTGCTGCATGATCTTGGTTAGCGGTTTGTAAATTACTTCTTTCATGGCTACACTGTGTATACACAACGATCCGAAAGTGGGTCGGAACCGCTAACGAGTGAATAATGATCAAACTTGCATTTCTATAGTTGTTTGACAAATGTCATACTTCCAATTTGTATATCAAAGTATAGCAACAGAAACACACACACACACACACACACACACACACCTACCCCGCCGCCGCCGCCGCCAGCTTTTATGAAACCGCAAACCTTTGTTTCACGCATATTTAGCTTGTTAGAGCTAATGTTTCAAATATGACACAACATAGTATAACATTATGGGATGCATGTAAACCACCACTGACCTGCCGTCCTGTAACTTCTATTTACTTTACAGGCATCAACACACAAACAAACACAGTCGTAGAAAAAGAAAAGAAAACGCAACGTTTCGGACACAAACGTGTAAGCGAGCGTCCAAAAAAACAAAACTCAACAAATCCGCAGGAATTAAAAAAAAAAAAAAAAAAAAAAAGCATGAAAGATGCAACATATGTTCCGCGAGAAACACCCCCTTATTTAAACCACTCACCCTGACGTAGTCCGTCCACTAAACAGCGTGCGTGCTTCTGGAGTTCACGAATACGGGCTTCGCCGATCTGTGATTGAAAGGCACTCGTGTAAAGACCTAAAAGGATAAGGAAGAATGCTTTGCATGTGCGGCCAAACCTGTCCTCTCAGCTGCTAGAGTGAGCTTTAATAACCATAGCACTGCTGAATAATTCCCGCTAAAAATGCACAGACACTTGTTTAAAATATATGTACAAAAATGCTTGATTTTTTTTTATATACATTGCTACCACGAGATAACAATACTTAACAAACAGTCAAAATAAACGGCGACAGTTGTATTTTTTTAGTGCAATTTTATTTGTATTTATATTTATTTATTTATTTATGTATTATTTTAATCCCCAAATTGTATTTTGTCACCCATAACTTTAAACCTTTCATCCTATCAAGTTTAAAAGAGACAAAGTCACATGGGAATTCCATCTGTTGGATTAACAATGCGTGCGGGAATCCTAATCCTGCAGTCCAATGCAAACGCGCATCAAATCAAACCTGCGTTTAAAGCAGGTGAGTATCCCTTTGAAGTGACTCGGATTCATTTTAACCCCTTTTCTGATACATTCTTAAAATACATTTTAAATGTGAATACCCTCTCCCAGCTTTAGTGCGTGCCGCTCCCACAGTCGCTCGCTTCAAATCAGCTCTCAAGACCCACTTGTTCTCTTCTGCTTTCAATGCTCTTCCAGCCTGACACCTGTTATTAGCGGTTGTCTAAATTTCTATTTCAGGTTTTTCGCTCATCTTATTCGTATGAATCTGCCTGACACACGCATCCACAGTGTTTAGAATTCACATCCTAGCTTTGCATTTAATGTATTATGTCGGTATTTTATGTATTTGCATTGCTTTTTACGGTTTTTATTGGATTTAATGTATTATGCATTGTTGCTCACTATGTTGTAAAGTGCTCTGTGATGGAAGGCGCTATATACAATGAGTATGGGTTGATATTGATGTATTGCTGAATTTCACTACCTGCACTACCCATTGTAAATAGCAGAGGGCACCGCCGCATCTGCAACTCCCATCTAAAATCCTTCTATCGGTTTAATTTACCTCTCTGCTCGGTTTTCATAATTATTCAGTTTTGTACATAAATTAAACACCAACCGTATTTGTTTCTTGGTGTGTCTGAATTCATAACCATGTTTTAATTTTAATGTGTGTGTGCTTTTTTGTATAATTTGTCAGACGTTGTTAGAGGTCACGTACACCCCCTCCTTGGTTGCGCTATTTTTTTTGGAGATTTGCCATTGCAGCTTTCATTGCTGATTGGCTAACCCTTTCCTGTTGTCTTTTCCATTGCAGTTTTCATTGCTGATTGGCTAACCCTTTCCTGTTGTCTTTTCCATTGCAGTTTTCATTGCTGATTGGCTAATTTGTTGCTGTTGTCTTGTTGCTCAGGCTTTTTCTCAATTTCATTGGCCAACAGCCTTGTCTGTCACACCAATTCTTTTATTTCGGACGCAATGAGGCATTGCGGAGGGCAGGGCCAATCTGGAACGAGAGAGAGACTTTTCTCAGTTGTTGTTTGCGTTAACAAACATCCCCTGGGTTTAGACCTTCACGAAAAGCAGGAGCGATCCTTCACCGTCTCCCACAACAACAAAAACACAGTGAGCATTTCGATTTGAATTAATCGCAGCGGGGATGATGCATTTTGCTTTTGTTAAACCGATCGGTTATTTGAGGTGGAGAAATCGCTTGGAAAAAACATGTATACATGTGTATTTTGTAACAGGCAGTTCAGCGTCTGCGCAGAACGGCAAGCAGCGGTCTCGTTGTTATTACAGTTATCAGTTAGTGTGAGTGTGAGTGTGAGTGCGTGTGTTAGTGTCTGTCTGAGTGCGAGTGTGTGTCTGTGTGTTCTGATCTGGCTGATGCGTAGAGCGGGTGCAGCTGTGTTGTAACGTGTCTGACACTCCGTGCATGTTGCATGCTGTATTTTATTTACTTACTCATGTTGGTACCGGCTGCATGCAGCGGACCGGATCCGTTACAGTGAAGCTGTAAGAATGTGGCAGTGGTGGGATAGCCGTCTCTCTCTCTCTCTCTAGTTTTTTTTTTTTTTTTGCGCTATCGATAAATAATTCATATTATGCTGGGCTGTGCATTACACACCCAGTAAGACCCGTATTGCCACTTGAGCGGAACACGCAGCATTTTAACTAATCTGTGATGTAAGCAAACGCTGTGTAATATGTGTTCGTGACGACAGTCTGTTCAAAATGCGTGTTCTTCTGTCGTTTTACAAGCACGGGAACCGCATATACATCGTTGTGTCGCCTGTAATCCACTGGCTTCGAGATAATGTACACTATAGCTGCACGCTCATGTTCTCAAGTTATCACATATCCAGAGACAAAGACATTATTTCCTGGTTTTATTGTTTAAACGGTATAACCGCGCATGTGTTTGCGCGTGATGTGATCGTTTCTGATGTTTGGCAGATGGTTATGTTATATCCTATAGGAATGACGTGTGCTGTGTAAGTCAGACAAGCCAGGGATGCAGTTAATCAGGCTGCAGCTCAGGGTGCAGCTGTGTTTCAGTGTCGCTGCAGCTCGGGGTGCAGCTGTGTTTCAGTGTCGCTGCAGCTCGGGGTGCAGCTGTGTTTCAGTGTCGCTGCAGCTCGGGGTGCAGCTGTGTTTCAGTGTCGCTGCAGCTCGGGGTGCAGCTGTGTTTCAGTGTCGCTGCAGCTCGGGGTGCAGCTGTGTTTCAGTGTCGCTGCAGCTCGGGGTGCAGCTGTGTTTCAGTGTCGCTGCAGCTCAGGGTGCAGCTGTGTTTCAGTGTCGCTGCAGCTCGGGGTGCAGCTGTGTTTCAGTGTCGCTGCAGCTCGGGGTGCAGCTGTGTTTCAGTGTCGCTGCAGCTCGGGGTACAGCTGTGTTTGTGTTGCTGCAGCTCGGGGTGCAGCTGTGTTTCAGTGTTGCTACAGCTGTGTTTCAGTGTCGCTGCAGCTCGGGGTGCAGCTGTGTTTCAGTGTCGCTGCAGCTCGGGGTGCAGCTGTGTTTCAGTGTCGCTGCAGCTCGGGGTGCAGCTGTGTTTCAGTGTTGCTACAGCTGTGTTTCAGTGTCGCTGCAGCTCGGGGTGCAGCTGTGTTTGTGTTGCTGCAGCTCGGGGTGCAGCTGTGGTTCAGGTCTGTTTAATTGTAACACAGCTGTGTAGTTCTTAATGGAAGCAGGACTCTCAATGAGCTTTGTGCAACTTTGTTAATTTGGTGTGCTTGGTTTACAGACCATTACAAATTTTGTCTTTTTGTTTTCTTCCCTAACTTAATGTCCTCTTATCTTTATTTTCAAGGTTTCTTTTCCAAACTCCTAACCGCTGACTTCCACAAGCTCTCAAGCACTGGGTGTCTGTCACCGGTTCCCATTCCAACCCTTTTTGCTTGACCTGCTTCGGATCTTTTTCCCTGTTTGCTAGTTTTCCGGGCCGGTCATGTCGATTGTGGACCACAGCCCCACCACAGGCGTGGTCACTGTGATCGTGATCCTGATTGCCATCGCTGCGCTGGGGGCCTTGATACTGGGCTGCTGGTGCTACCTGCGGCTGCAGCGCATCGGCCAGTCCGAGGATGAGGAGAGCATCGTGGGGGAGGGGGAGACCAAGGAGCCCTTCCTGCTGGTGCAGTACTCTGCCAAGGGGCCGCGAGTGGAGAGGAAAACCAAGCTGACCCCCAACGGCACAGAGAGTCACAGTTAACTGTGAACCCCACGACCCCATGCCAAACCCAGCCCCCAACACCGACCCCTCCCAACCATCTCGAGACTCGCTCTGCCTGTCCCAAGCAGCGCTGTGAAGATCCAAAGTAGCTTTCTTTCTGGAAGACTCTGTTCTCTCTTGACTCAAATGACAGATTCTCTGGAGGTGGGCAGACAGTGTCTAGTGGCTTCGCAGTTTCAGAGTTTATAGAAGGAAATGCCTGCACTGCACTGCCTGGACGAAATAAATAAAAACACACTCCAGCATTTCTGCAATTCCTTTTGAATTGAACGTTCAGCTGAGCCTAACCTTTTGATGAAGTTACTTTAGCTACTGTAGCTGCTGTGTAATCCATGAACTGCGGAAGGAAACGCAGAGTGGACTAAGCGACGTCCTGTGGCTGCATTGTGATGTACTGTTCCAGCACATGCTGGTCTTCTTAATGTTTTGTGTGTGTGTGTGTGTTTTAAAAGAATCAAGAACTAGAGGAGACTGCAAAAAATGTGAAAGACGTTAATTAGAAAATGAGAATGTGTAAGCAGAGGGGTGTGGTGGTGTTTTTTTATGTAGTTCTTCTAAGGCTGAGGCAATGTGTCATTTTAAACCATCAATATCGTTTTCCCAAAAAGCTGACGCATCGAGTCGATGTTATGAAAGGGTAAAAACAAATACAGCAGTAATGCATGTGGGGCTGTGGGGTACAGTGCTTGTGAAAAATGAAACTATTCTGTGGATTAAATTACAGCAGTTCATGCATACAATAACAAAACAAAAAAAAGATTTAATCATGCCTATCGGACTGTCGATAGTGAGAACGATACACAGGCATGACTGTCGATAGTGTTGAAAAGTTACAATGCATCACCTCAGCCTTAAGTTCCTCAGTCGCTGCACGTTGATGCCTGGACAACAAATTTTTAAATTCTTTTCTTCCTATTTGTGAGAACGTGTGTTTACAGAATCATCATGTTTTAATGCACAGTAGCTGCTGTTTTATGTGAACCCTGCTGGGTTTGGAGAACACTAGCTGCTGTTTTTTTCTGCTAGGACGCTGCCCAGCTCTTACCCTCCAGGACTCATGAAGGATGGCTGTGGCGTAGTTTCCAGCCCCACTATCTGGAAGGTCCTTGGGGCAGCTGAGCAATAACATTTCCTTTTTAGTGAGAAAAGCATGTTGAAATGACATTACAGTAAGATAGAGGAGTATTTTGTTTTTATATTGATGCTTTTTCCACTGAAACTGGAATTGAAACGCAGTACCTTTGCTATTGTTTTTAACTGAGAAGATGACCAACATGGTCTTATTTTGGATGAAGTTTGAACTCGGAGCCATTATTAATAAAGTCCTTTCTATTAGCACCCCCACTCTGCATTCCTCAAGTTGTTTTTTGCAAAAATAAACTAACAAATGAATCCCTGCTAATAGCATTTCAATCCTTGAATATTAGGTTTTAAATATCTATCTATAAATTTAGCAGCAGATCCCACTGATAATGAAGGTTATGAAATCAGGTTAACTTTAGAGGCAGGTGTCTGTCTGATGTGCGCTCAAGAGGAAGGTGAACAATGACACTGAAGGCTTGATAAACTATTGGAATTCCTGCTGCACTGTGAGATCGCTACCAATTATGTTGAACTCGTTTAAGAAGCATAAACTACCAGGATTGTCCACCAGGATTTATTTTAAATGAGATTTCATTAAGAGACATGAACAGGCGTACAAGAGGACTGCGTTGCTTTAGCTGAAATGGGCATGTCTAACTTGCATTGAGGAAAATGCATGTGAAAACCTCATGGGCTTCTCTGTGTGTCAGCGCTGTTAACCCTTGCTGAGGGTCTCCCCAGCGCTGTGTTCACCCGTGCTGGGATTGTGTTGTGAGAGTGTAGTCTGCTCCATGCAAGTGCTGTCCCTCTCCTTCTGCACTCATGGTTTTGTGTATCTTCGGTAACTTAATAAAACTTTGTAGGTACTTTCCACATGCTTGCAAGTCATTTCTGTTCTACATTACAGTCAGTCCTTCATGAAACGCAGCAAGTCTGCATTGACTTGCTTTAAATCATTGCTGGACAAATATGAAATCTTATTTCCTTTGCTCCACTTTTCTGCCAACACCACCATTTATTTTAAGCAATTGGTATTTTCTGTAGATTTAATCTTTACAAAAATCTGAAGATAAGCAAACATCTCAAAAGCTGAGTAAATTAACCCAGTTTAATTTGTATAAAAAAAAAAAAATTGTGCAATATCCAACGTGTAAACAAATGAGGCATTTCATTCATTCATTTTTTTACCTGAACAGTTAACAGAACAGATACTTCTTTACTGCAGGGAATTCTTGTAAAAAAATATATTTATATTATGTTCTCTTCATTCTCATCATCAAGTTCTGCATCAGTTCTAAAACTGAAAAAAAAAACATGTAAATAACAATTATCTCCAGAGAAAAAATCTTCCAAAATCAAAACATGTACTGTCCATCAGCTGCCAATTGTAAAATGGAGACAGTGCTGGGAGGAGCCTGGCTGTGTCTCCCCCTCCAGATTCATCCACGCCAACCCCGAGAGTCACTTTTCATTCACAAGGGGGTTCCTCCTGGTGTGCGGCGCTGCTCTTGGACTCTCCCTGGTGTGCGCTGGCCCTGCTGTCCGATGGCGATGGAGACAGGTTCTGCAGCAGCGGTTCCTTCTCTCGGTGGAGAGCTGAGGAGGCGGAGTGGAGCGGGCTGGCGTGCTGCTGTACAAATCGGACCAGGTTGGGGAGGGTGATGGGAGTGTCTTCAGGATACTTCACACTGTGGTGTTTCCTGAACAGTAAATAAAATGAGGGTTATCTGTTTTATTCAGCCAGGACAGTAACTCCAGTATTTGATTCAGGTATTCTAAACTCCAGAGCCCTGTGTGCAGCGTCCTAACCAGAGCGGACATTCTGCCGAGGTTTCAAGCTCTAGCTGGCAGTATTTACAGGACTGCTTGGTATTTACTATTCAACCTCCAAATCTGTTTTACACAGCAAACCAGCAGAGAAAATCAAGGAGTCTTTTTACATGAGCATCACATTGATGATGCAAAAAAACAAGCGAGGACACAACTTCAGTTAGCTAGTTACGACCATGCCTGTGTGCGAGGAGCATCGCTGCTCTCTGCAACGCAGCTGAACCCTGGCTCTGTGAGCGAGGAGCATCGCTGCTCTCTGTAACACAGCTGAACCCTGGCTCTGTGAGCGAGGAGCATTGCTGCTCTCTGCAACGCAGCTGAACCCTGGCTCTGTGTGCGAGGAGCATCGCTGCTCTCTGCAACGCAGCTGAACCCTGGCTCTGTGTGCGAGGAGCATCGCTGCTCTCTGCAACGCAGCTGAACCCTGGCTCTGTGTGCGAGGAGCATCACTGCTCTCTGCAACGCAGCTGAACCCTGAACCCTTTGAAAAAAGCACACCTTTGTGCAATTGCTGTGTTTGGTTCCTGTTTTGATTCAATGCCGACAGCACCACTAAGGAGGGAAAAAACAAACCCAAAAGGCTTCTGGTTTCGTATTTGCTAACCTTAGGTTATCTAAGAGAGCCATTGTGGTTTTCAAACACAACCTCATTACTCTGACTGCAGAAAGCTTGCACAGTGCTGTGTGGAGCAGACATTCTGTAACCCGCCAATTTACCAGAGTTTAACTGTTACACTGCAGGCACTCTGCTTCACCGCCACTTGAATGTACACATTTCGCTTTTGAAAAAATAAATTTAAGCCAAAAATTTTACTATTTACTATTTTAAGCTTGCAGTGTGAGGAATCTCAACGCATGAAAGGCAGTGTCATCGGCCAGGGGAGCGAGAGTCTGCTTTCATGAACAACCCTCCTCCTCATCTCCTTTCCCCCCAGGCTCTGTGCTGCAGAGACAGACTCATGATTGTGAATAACATCCTCCTTACATAACAGGAGCGCTGCATCTAAAACAGGAAGCAGAGAGAGAGAGAGAGAACGAGAGACAGAGGAAGAGCGAGAGAGCATGAGAGACAGAGGAAGAGCGAGAGAGCGAGAGAACGAGAGACAGGAAGAGCGAGAGAGCGAGCGAGAGAGAGAATGAGACAGGGGAAGAGCTAGAGCGCGAACGAGAGAGAGGGGGGGAGCGAGAGACAGCGATGGGGAGGCAGGCAGACAGTTTAAGGATGTAACTCAAATAAACACCCACCTGACATCAGCAGTGCCCTAGTTGTTAATAATAGCCTCATCTGTGGGAGCTTGCTTGTGCCTCTGAATCACTGCAGCACAATGGCTGCTGCCAACACACACAGCAAGCAGCACAGCACTGTGCTGAATTGACAGCATCACGAAACACATTGACATCGTCTGTCTTAATCATCAAGACAGAAACCAGTTAGAGGCCTTACAGTTTGAAAGTGTGAAAATGAAAAGCTATAAAGCTTTGAAGAGAGGAGAGCACAGTGCTTCTGTCTGCTTGATGTAGTCACGCTTCCTCAACCCAGCACACATGTGTCACCCTTCTGTGTGAGTGTTCTGAAACTACAGCAAGTTCTCTGTACTTTCCAGCATGTGAGGCATCCCTCCACACACCTGCACACCTCTGCTGCACTGCCCTTTAGCAAGGCCCAGCTGGGAATGTTCTGATTCGGGAGGGAAAAAAACTCAAAAATCAAAACGGAGCAAACTGATGCAAAAGCTTATCAAAACCTGAACAAAGAACCTTTCTTTCAGTGGAGTCTGGAATTGAGAGAAAGCATTCTGCAAGTTCTACACTAACATGTTTGTGCAAAATTAGGCCATCCACTTGAATCCTTGGCGGTAAAACAAATCTTGCATGGATTTTTTAATTGCCCCACTGCAATCCCCCCTCCCTGCACTGCACCCCCCGGGGGTCCCCCCCCCCGCATTGCAAAACGTTCCCTGCAGGACGCACCCCGTGGGGGGGGTGGTGGTGTCACGGTCGTGTTAACCTTTAAGGTCACGCTTCAGTTAAAGATCTATTAAAGGAACTCTCCACTTGGGTAAGCCATGTGCATTACCTGTCGCTCGGGAAGAACAGAATGGTTGGATAACGGTCCACCATAAACTCCCACGGGAGATCATTTTTGGCAGCATTTATTCTAAAAGAATTAAAAAAAATTAAAAAAAAACTTATTTACACAATTATGTTTGGCTGTTTGTTTATATGAAGACTTATATCTGAAACATTAACTGTCTCGGAACTGCCTCGGATCTCCCTCCCTCGTTAACGTCCAGTTGCTCGCACGCACATCGTGTGTTTCTTTGCTCAAAAAAGGGTGCGAGAAAGACTGGAAGACAGTTTGTCAACCTCACTGTTTAATCTAGATTGAAACTCTTCACAAACACATGTTTATATACAGTGCAACCTGCAATGTTAGTCAGGAGCTTGCACAGCAATATGCAATGTAGTGTCGACACATTTTAGACGACGTCTAATAAGGACACACTGTGTCCCTGTGTGTCCTCTTCCTGCCTCCTACCTGCACACAGCCAGTCTGGGGTTGGACAGGGAGAGACGGGCCAGCTGGATGATGACGTGATTGAGAGCGGAGCAGAAGCCACACCACTGAGTGTAGTAGAAGAGGAGAACGTCCTGAAAGCAAACGATCCATCAGTACAAGCAGGGAAGAGCTTCCCAACACAGCGCCCCCCTGTGTTTAAAACACACCTTTCATTAACAATCACAGCACCCCCCGTGTGTTTAAAACACACCTTTCATTAGCCAAACACAGCACCCCCCGTGTGTTTAAAACACACCTTTCATTAGCCAAACACAGCGCCCCCCTGTGCTTAAAACCTTTTATTCTGTGTTTTAATTGAAAGATCTGTTTTATTAGTCATCAGTACCAGATAACAAAACCGCCAATGGGTTGACAGCGTGTTCTCTGCCAGGGTAAGATAATTATTAAAGAGCACCTTTTCAGAGTCCATCACAGCTCTGTGGAATGTCCGAGTGGTCACTGCAGTGATGAAAGACTCTCCCACAGACTCCCGCGCCGCCTCCCCGATCAGGTGCCTCTGCAGCGGACTGTAGGGGGCGCTGTAGTTCTGAATGAAGGACTCTGAAAACACAAAACAGACAGACTGCTGCGTGCTGTGTAAGGCAACAAAGACACAGAGCTCTGTAATAAAACAGGCATAAAAATGTTGCTTGTGTTGTTGAGTACTAATGCCTCTTAATTCTTGCCTGTTTGTATCCTATTGTGTGTGTGTGTTCTGTCACTCTTGGTTAATTTGATTTTTAATATTGTTTACCATGCATACTAATCTCTTTCTGCAAAAATGTTCCTTTTCGACCACATCTGCAATGTCATGCACAATTCATGTGAGCTCTCAAGTATTCTGTGACACTATAACCTGGCACAGCTCAGTTAGAAGCAAGCTGCACTGTCTCCACTCCATTGCTGTCAGAAGGACTAGAAGAGGTCCCTCTATGTTGCGTTTTGTGGTACATACCCAGCGTGCTTCCCACAATGCCCTGCTCCTGGTCCAGGACATGGTGCACCTCATCCTGAAGGTTCAGCACAGTGGCAAACCCTGTCATGCTGGCGTTCTCCGGGGCGCCCAGCCTCCTGGCAAACTCCCAATGCAGCCCCGAGTCCAGCAAGTAAAAGTTCAGGGTCTTGTTAGTCCTACACTTGAGCCCTGTAACAGCGCTGTGTGCAGAAGCAGAGCCGCTGTCCTCAATGTGAGGCAGCACAGAGCGCCTGTCCTGCTGCTTTGTAGAGCCCTTCCTGAGACCCCAGCAGCAGGCAGTGTAGTAGTCTAGGGGGCTGGAGGAGCTCAGGACATGGCTGCACTGCACCTTCCCGGAGATGGGCTGTGTGAAGGAGTCCTCTCGGAGGTACAGCAAGTCCAGGGAGGGGCAGGGCTGGGGCCCGAGGGACTGATCGAGGCACAGCTCACAGACATTATGAGTCCTGGAGATGGACAGCCAGTGCGGGAGAGCCAGCGTGTTGCAGCAGGGGGCTCTGCTCAGGGAGCCAGGTTCGCCCCACACTGCCGGATCCATGAAGCCAGACCAGAATGAGCCATTGCAGCTGTGATACTGCACAGCAATCTTTGCCACCTGCCAATTCAACAAAGACACAAGGAAGAGATTATTCTTTTATAACAGAACCCCCTGGTACTGACTGCATGACAGCTCACCAAGGAACAGCATCTCCCCTCCCCAAACGTTGGGAAAGATAGCAGGGACTCTGGGCTAGGTTCTCAGAGCAATTTACTCCAAATCCTACTTCTAACCCTGCAGTGTTCCATCTCTCCCATCACTCTGGGAATGAGACCTGCTTGTTTCAATCACTGCAAGAGGAATTCACTTTTTAATCCAGGCTCTTTTGAATGCCACAGTGGCAGTGAGTCGCAACCACCACCAGATTAGAAATGCTGCTTGCATTCTAGCAGGCTCTAGCTGCATCTCACAGGCCTTCAACTGATCAAACAGAATCGCAGACTGATCAGGAACGGTCATCGCAGCTAGAAGACGATGAAATGTTCTCAGAACCATCAACTCTGAAAGATGTGTCCCTGTCACTTTTAACAGGATCACACAGAACTCAAACGCCACTTCTGTACCTGGCAGAAGTGCGTCTGGAAAGAGACTGCTGTGGACTGCAACGGCAGGAGGAGAAAACCTCCCTCAGTTACTTTAAGCAGTTTATTTTCAGAGACGAAATGGAAATGAGGCTTCATGACTGCATGGGCGGGTGAACATGTTATCTGATTAATCAGCAGATGTTCTATTTCTGTATACACTTATTTATTTTTATCCTGGTTTCAGTTCTATAAAACAGTGCGATTTGTTTTTTTAAATCGTACAATGCAGAACTGCTCACTAGGACAGTCGTTCTAAAGGAGCCAAGCTTACTCTCAATCCTACATTTCTGTTTGCATGCCTGACTGACCTCCAGAATAGGTTCATTTTCCAAGCAAAAATTTGCCTTTAGAATTACGACTGTGTCAGGAAGCAATTCAGCAGAAGTTGACCGACAGGTCGTTTTCAGAAAACCCATTTTCTGATTCAGTTTTCCAAATACATTCGGTTTTCTGAAACCTTGATCTCATTTCAACTCTCTTCCACAGAGGACTGGCTCACTGCACTGAAACAGGTCTCTCGGTTAAGGGAGGAAAGAAGCAGGGGCAGGACCTTGAATACAGGGTTAAAAATCCCAGAGGAGCCTCTATTAGGAAGCAGCTGGCTCGGGTGAAGTGCTCAGCAGTGACTGGTCTCCTCACCTCCTCTATGAGGGGCTGGCTGGGGGCCAGGGGGTCGAAGGGCAGGAAGACAAGCAGCGCCACCCCCTTCCTCAGCTCCTGCTCCAGAGCGCGGCTCTTCCCTTCGTGAGGACACAGCCAGCGCACCAGCCTCTCCTGGTGCTCCAAGGCCCACCGGCAGATATTCTCCGAGGTGAAATTCAGCAGGTGGCTCGGGAACGTCTGCAAGAACCAGAGGAGACAGTGTGAAGCACATCCCCAGAGCTCAGTGTCTGCATGAAAACAAACAAGTGAGGCAGAGGAGACAGTGTGAAGCACATCCCCAGAGCTCAGTGTCTGCATGGAAACAAACAAGTGAGCCAGAGGAGACAGTGTGAAGCACATCCCCAGAGCTCAGTGTCTGCATGAAAACAAACAAGTGAGCCAGAGGAGACAGTGTGAAGCACATCCCCAGAGCTTAGTGTCTGCATGCTTCTTCTGTATTTGTGTCTCAGCAACGTGTGGTTTTGAAAGGAGTGAGCAGTCCCAGTTTCGAAGGCTGCTTTCTTGTTACTCACCAGAGACGTGTTGAAGTGTCTGTGCATGTAGACTGTCCCAGGAGTGTCCAGTGAAATTGCTTTTGCCACCTCCTTACTTGTTATCACCCCAAAACGCACGACACCCTGGAAATCTGAAATCACAGAAAGGAGGTGAGAGAGAGAGAGAGAGAGAGAGAGAGAGAGAGAGAGGGGGGTGCAAGCAGCTCTAGGAAGAGCCCTTTGCTTCACACCAATTCTAAAATAAATGCTTCAATGAGAAATGCTAATGTTGCATGCCACTGCTCAGTCACTGCAGATGTAATGTACATTACCTCATTGTATTATGAAGTCATATGCATTCATTCTACATGATCCAAAAACACTCTTCATATACTCTGAAGAACAGAAAATGCTCATTGGCTGATTGCGTGTAACCCATAGTAACCTCATCAATTGTGCTCACATTGTGAAGCCATGAGATCCTCCTACAAAAAACGCTCTGTGCCAGATAGCATTGCTTCAGGCATTTCAAACAGTATCACTCACTCACACACACACACACAGACACACACATTAGTTAAAGGGAAAATCACATGGACATACTGCGGACTCCCCCTTTACAGGGGTTACTCTACATTTCACTGGGAGATTTTTTCATTATCACACAGTCCTGTTTGGCTTGGGTGCAGCTGCAGACTGGCCCCTTACCTCTCCTGAGAGCCTGCAGAGCAGAGGCGAGGAAGGTCAGGTACCCAGGGGGCTGTGGAGAGGCGTTGAATTCAAAGTATCCCAGAACCCCTGGCTGAGAGAGAGCAGACAGCAGGGTTAGCACTGCGGTCACTTAATTTCCTAAGCGTGTAAACTTCACCTTCGAACTTCTGCACAGCAGTAGCATTTGTTTTTTGTGGGTTTAATAAAAAAATTAAAAAAAGGAACTCAAGAAAGAAAGACACCTCGTAATGAGACAAGAAGTTTTGCAGTCCGGCTCGGGAAGGAACGTATTGGAGAGGAGTGATCACCCTGCGAATGAACTTCTCCACATAGGCAGCTGTGATGGGACCATTGTACTCAATGGGGCCAAACCTGTGCAAGGAGACAGAGATAGAGAGGGGCACAGTGCAACTCATAGGACTGTCATTCAGGGACACAGCAGGCACTACAAACCTGTACGACAGCTCCCCCTTGTGGAAGAAAAACACCTTGTAAAAATATCTATGCTAAATACCATGTTAGTCACTTCATCGGTGGACCCAGGTGTGACCAGCCCAAACTGCAGTGCAGCTTCAGTCTCATTCCCACTCCCGCAAATCCCAACCGCGCCCCACTCTGCTCCTCCCTCACCTTCTGTGGTACAGGTATATGACAGGATAGTGATAGAAGTTATTCTGCTTCCTGCATTTCCCTTGGTTCCACCAACAGTTCACAGCTACAAACTGTACCTGCATAGAGAAACCACAGTGTTATAGCAGCACTCCACAGCTCCACCAGGACAAGCACATCAAACACATGAAGCACTCCACTGCTCCACTGTGACAAACACATGAAGCACCACAGCACTTCACAGTTCCACCAGGACAAGCACATCAAACACATCAAGCACTCCACAGCTCCACTGTGACAAACACATAAAGCACCACAGCACTCCACAGCTCCACTGTGACAAGCACATGAAGCACCACAGCACTCCACAGTTCCACCAGGGCAAGCACATCAAACACATCAAGCACTCCACAGCTCCACTGTGACAATCACATGAAGCACCACAGCACTCCACAGCTCCACTGTGACAAGCACATGAAGCACCACAGCACTCCACAGCTCCACTGTGACAAACACATGAAGCACCACAGCACTCCACAGCTCCACTGTGACAAACACATGAAGCACCACAGCACTCCACAGCTCCACCAGGGCAAGCACATGAAGCACCACAGCAGCGCTTTACTGTTCACACAAGAACAAGAGGAGGCCTTCATCCCATCAGCACTCATCCACTTCCAGCAGCTGATTGTTTTCAAAACTTAAAGGATCCCAGTGATTGTGCCTCAGCAACATCACTAGGCTGCCCCTTCCTTCCCCTCACCACTCTCTGTGTGAAGAAGTGTCTCCTTCCCTTTGTCCCAAGTCTTATCTCCTATCAGAACATCAGCAAACTCGAGAATGTCTTGAATGTCACTGAAAGAAAAAACCCTCCAGAACAAAGCAGTATGATGCAAACTAGAACAGGGGTTCTTAGAAAAGAAAGTTCTCCGTTTGTAACAGCGGTCACTCCCCATGACCCAGGAGGGGTCCCAGCTGTGCACACACTGATAACTTGGGGGCCATCCTTTTATTCCAGCAATAACAGTACAGCTAATCCCAGCAGGACATCATCCAATACACCTCGACTACACTATACAAAGAAAGACACTTCAGAATAGATTTGGTTTTTCCTTTATTATTATTATTAGTATTATTATGCAGGACACACAAGTTTCTTAAGTGACATCTCTGAAGTGCTCTCTCACTGGATTTGTTTCTAAATCTTGCAAAGCCAGTTTAACAAGCTTGGGCGAGGGATCAGCAGAGCTTCCAGAGAGTAAACTATTGAGGTCAGGTGGAGTCCTGATGCAATTCTTTGTGTTGTTAAAGGGGGCGCACACAGAACATGCAGAAGCTGCTCTCCAAGGTGAAGTCCGAAGCACAGGACACACACTGGACTGCAGGTGGAGCAGCAGAACGCACACACAGTTTGAGAACAATGCTAATAGATGACCTGGGATCCCTTCTGCTGGACTGGAACCATTCATCTGCTTAATGCTTCGGAATTCAGTCCTCCGGGAGGATTTCATTTCTACCCAACAGGGGTGCAAGGAAGACTCCTACTGCATTGCAGTTTGATCTAGTCCTGGTTTTAATAAGACACACCTGCGTTTGCAACTTATACACAACACTGGGGCTAATCAAGCTGGTAGTAAAACCTGGAATGAGTGAAACTGCTCTGCAATAGGAGTCTTATTTCCACCCCTGCCCCAAACCTGGGTTTAAAATCAGAAGTGGTCTGTCTAATCTACATCAAAGCCCTAAACTGATTTATAAATAATTGCAAAATATGTTCTTTGGTAAACAGCTTGAGTTAATACTGGCCATGTCACAACTAATGTTATACAACAAACAACTCGCATACTCAGACAGCCCATTTAATCTTGTCTGATAAAACACATTCAGTTTGTTTACTGCCGCCGTGGGTGACACAACGTCTGTCACAATAACAGTTAGTTACCTGGTCTGCCAGCTTCCTGGCGACCTGCTCGATCTCTCCTCTGGCGGACAAGGACTGCCCGCACCAGGGAGCGTAGAAATAGAGCAGCGACACCTCGGAGGCGAGGCGCAGCGACTCCGCCTCGTCCAGCTGCCCGAGGTACAGGTCCACTACCGGGGCGCCGGGAGAGAAGAACCGCGCTGGCGGCTGAGCGGGTAACACAACCTGCTTCGTCTCACTGTCGAAACAGAGTACGAGGTAATAAAAATAATAATAATAATATTAATAAGACTTCAAAAACAAAATGATCGATGAATGAAACATGACAGCCAGGATCATACTGCAGTGTATATTATATATATATATATAAAATTCACGAAGCAACAAGACTTCGAAACAGTAGCATAAAATGCTTTAACTCATACTGACTGTGAACTGCTATTACTGTGTGTGTGAATATGTGTATATATAGTTCACAAGGGGACGGATATAAAAAAGGAAACTCTTCTAGTCTTTATATGGAAGAGGTAAATGCATGCTATGAAAAGCCTCATCTCAGGATGCTTCCCCCTCCCCTCATATTAAGCAATGGAAAAAAGCTGAAACCATTTGCAATTAATTATATATATATATATATATATAACGTGTTATGAATGACACGATTAAATATTACAACTGTGGATTATTCTGCACTGCAAATTAGTGCACAACTGACCGATAACAGCGTGAACCCAGATACCTTGTTCAGTAATGAATCGCTCCAGTGTTGTGTTCATTTATGAGGGTTAAACACCTAGACAGCGACAGTATATGCTATCACTATTAAGCGCGATGACCTCAGCGATGTTTGCTGAGGCTTTCCTCCAGGGCCCTTCTTGTGGTACACAGAGAACACGCGAAACTCAGGTCGTGGGTTACCTGCAGGTGAATGCTATTGCAAGAATAAGGCTGCAACTCAGCACGATGGCTCCGCACAGCAATTCAGGTCTCCGGGCCATCTGATTCACCACCTGCCGGAGAAAACCCCGAAACCGGAGCAGCATTGCGAGCTCAGCTCGTCACTTCCATTTATAAACTGAACACCGGACAGGGGATGAAACTAGGCCCCTTTGGCACAGCCCGCTTTATTTGAATAGTGCACGACTCCAAGCCCTCAGAGCCCGGCGTGTATCAGACAAACCCCTCTCCGCCACGTACTCCCAAATGCTTCCGCTTTGGCTGGAGCAGCAAGGTAGTTTTAGGGTTGATCGCTGAAGTGCTTCCCAAGAAACAGAATGTAAAACACAGTCGGTGATGGTTCCAAATGCGAAGCCCTTTAACTACCATGAGTCTTGAGAGTTCCGCACTTTTGAGATAGTCCCAAACTTTAACCTTGCCTTGTTTTGATAGATTACGGCGTCTGCTTATTGGACGAAAACCGTACTGCAAGCATCCTGTAGAAATGAGGAGGGGGGTACCGTATTACGAAAATAAACGCGCACGACAGCGTCGTCTTAAACGCCGTCGGCTTCAACAAAATGCAAGTTCGCAGAGCAATACAAAAAGCTCATAGCAATTGAATTGATGAGAAATGAACAGTAGAAGGATACGATCACCATCTATAAGCCTGCTTAAAACACTGAGAAAGCTTAACTGCAGTGATCCTTGGGTTAGGATTTTAACTCTTCATTGTTCTAGGTGAAACAGATCCAGTTCTAATTGACCCAAGGTGTGGTGTGGTGCAATTATAAGAACAAAGTAACCAGAAGCCCCACACTGTGCAGCATGAATTCAAGAACCAGGAGCCCCAAACTGTGCAGCATGCATTCAAGAACCGGGAGCCCCACACTGTGCAGCATGCATTCAAGAACCGGGAGCCCCACACTGTGCAGCATGCATTCAAGAACCGGGAGCCCCACACTGTGCAGCATGCATTCAAGAACCGGGAGCCCCACACTGTGCAGCATGCATTCAAGAACCGGGAGCCCCACACTGTGCAGCATGCATTCAAGAACCGGGAGCCCCACACTGTGCAGCATGCATTCAAGAACCGGGAGCCCCACACTGTGCAGCATGCATTCAAGAACCGGGAGCCCCACACTGTGCAGAATGCATTCAAGAACACTAACGTACCATGTGGCACAGTAACATAATGTGTGTTCATATCACTAGTAACAAACGAGACAAAGGTAAATGAATCTTTTAATATTGGCATTGTTGGTCAATACAGTTCAATGCCAACATGCATCAGAAATGGTTATGAGAAATCATCAACGTTGGAACAGCAAGCGAATCTGAACACTTAAACAAGATTTTTTTGGGCAGTACCTACACCCCCCCCCCTTTATTCCCAAATCTGCAAAAAAGGCAAGAAGAGGAACATAAACCCGTTGAACTCCTGAACTATTAAAAACAAAACAAACTTTGGGAATAAAGAAAGGAGAGAGCTCCATGAAGTCTTCTCGTTCCACTCGCTTCTGTTTCTTCAAGCAGCTCAGACACAGTTTTAAAAAAAAAAAAAAAAAAAAAAACCCTCAGATCTTTCAGTCCCTCTAAAGAAGGGCACTTTGAGGACACCGACATCAATAAAATGGTTCCTCTGTCTATTTAGTGTATTTTCTTTTTTTTATTCAAAACAAGCGGTTAGGTCCTATTTTAAAAGCGTAAGCAGTGGCTGCATTTAGATACACTGAATAGTCTCCCTCATCACTTCCATACAACTCACCCAAGTGTACTACTGTCCTATGAAAAGGCACTGATGCATTTGATCAGTTTTAAACAGTGAAGAAACACAAAGTCACGATTAAAACAAAGCCACGCCGGGAACTGCTATGGCAACGTATGATTCTAATCTGAATACAGCAGACACCGCTTGTACAACCTCTGCTGTTGCCCTTGTAGACACACAAAGTGATGGCCCAACTGACTCAGCTCTCCTCCTTTCTCCTCTTACTTCTGCAATGGCAAATACTCCTGTTTGACTTCTTTTAGCATCCGCAACACCATCCATTTTCAACTGCATTCATTATTTGACTTGCTAAGTAAGAACTTAATTAATGTCTTTAAGCAAAAAACTATATTTTCCAAAGTCGTTATCATTTGGAGCGATCAGGTGGTCATTCCTTGCTTTGGCCAGCTTCATTAATAGGAACTCTCTCCTATCCTCCCACTCCTTCAGCTCTGCTTTGCCGTGGGCCAGCTTACAGCTGTCTTCCTCTGTGCAAGTGCCTTTAAGATACCTGCAACGCCATTACATTGTGTCAACATTTCAAAGGACATGGTTAAATTAAAACACTGACTGCATAAACATTAAAAAAAAATTATATAAGACTCCTATTGCAGAGCATTGCTTTCACCCATTTCAGGTTGTAATACCAGCTTGATTTGCCATAGTGTGTTGTATGATAGCAGGGAGGGGGTTAAAATTCCTCCCTGCTAAACATGTGAAAATGCACTGTGGGTGAATGGGCTAAGGGTTTCTGAACTGTGTTAACTGATTTTATTGTTTAGTTAATCCCCTGCACCTGGTGCTAATTGTAAATTGGAGCCAGGTGCAGGGTATTTAAGAGAGGCAGCCAGTCTGCTAGAGGCTGCTGAGGAAAGAATGTGTGCGTGAGAGCAGTCGTATCAAAGAAAGGTACTGTGTGGAATGTGAGTTTTTGTGTGACAGGTAAACGGCTTAGCCGTCCTGTGGTTTAGTGAGGAACCAGTCTATGTTTAGTCAGAGCTCCAAGAGGGAGCTAGGTGTTTGTTTTGTTTTCATTTCTGTGTTTATTAAAAAGTGCGCATCAGCGCCGTTAAAAAAAAAAATCAATTTTTGTGTCCTGGGTGTATTTTAAAGGGGCAACGAACCTTGTGAGTTGTGAAGGATCGTTTACAGTGTATAGGTGACAAGCTCAGTCTTATTAAACTCACAGTAAAATAGCTCTGCAATGGCACAAGCCTACCTCTCGCACACTCTGAAGCAGCCAGTAGGGAAGCGATACTGCCAGCAGTTCTGGTCGTCCTCGCTGTTGAACAGCTTGTCCTTGTGTTTCTCTGAAGTGATGTGCTGCTGCCACTGCTTCTCACTGTTACAGTTCTTCCCACACAGCCAGCAGTGATAGCCAGCCTAAACAAATACAGAGACATTGGATCTGTAAAGCAGTACATTGGCATGCTAGCCTCCGATTTCACTGCAGTCCTCCGGGATGGAAGCAAGGCTCCTGTTGCATAGGAGATTGATCCATTCCAGGTTTTAATACAAGCTTGATTAGACACAGTGTATAGGTGTGTCTTATTAAACTCATTGCAAAACCAGGACTGGATTAAACTGCTACGCAATGGGAGCCTTATTTCTATCCTTGCATGCTGGTCTAGGAATACTTTAGGAGTGCATTACAGTACAATTAACGCCCCGCTCACTGCTTTGAAACTGGAACGATTTCATTCAAAAAGAAATAAATAAAAAGCAATGCAAAAAAATCAACTGTCTGCAACAGTTGCTGCACTGCGATGCATCCTGGTGAATCCACAATGGCAAAATCATTGCAACTTAAACTACATTTCAATGCTGCAGCACCAGGACTAAGCCAAACCCAATGTCTTAGCACATTTAAACACAGCTCAAAATTAAGATTAGAATTCATGCTTAGTTCTTCCACCCTGCACAAATAACCAAGAAGCACGTTCATGTTCACAGCCACGCTGTATTCACAGTTTACAGTGTGCTGTGTGGCCCAGTATTGTTCCCTTACCATTTCTTCAGCATAGTCTGTGGGCATATGAATCGGATTCCCGTTCTGTCGGACTGTCTCCTCTCCGTGTTCCGGCTTCGCACTCTGACTCTTCAGCCACAGCTCATACAGCTGCTCCATGTCTTGGACTTGACAAAAAAACAAAAACACATCAAAATGATATCACTAAATAAACATGTCAGTCATCTTCAGGCAAAGTGTCCTTCATGTGAGTCCACATGTCTGACCTGGATACTCACTGTTACTGTCCTTCATGTGAGTCCACATGTCTGACCTGGATACTCACTGTTACTGTCCTTCATGTAAGTCCACATGTCTCGCTCTTCTGGGCTGTGAGCAAACGAGCAGTTTCCAATGTACTGGCACTTCTTGCCAGAAGCTATATGGATGCACAGCTGTTGGCATAAAAATAAAAAAAAATAAAAGACTTTCAGATATGTCGGAAAAGGCTACCATAGCAGGCAAAGAGCACTTACAGACTGAAGGATGAACCTACGTCAAACTGTGCAGGAATAGGTTTCTTGGTCGGGAGCGGGCGGATGGTGGTCCACTTCTTGCGTTCACTGGACATGACCAGCACAACACGCCTCTCTCTAGACCATCTAGAGAAGCAAGAAGACTGAAACTCAACAGATACATTCTACCATGCAAGTCCTAAAAATCTAAATTCTTAAGCTGAGGGAACACGAAGAACCTTTTTTCAGGAACAGTGGTTTGAAACCTGGTTCCAGGAGACCTAGTTTGAGGCAACTTTGCTGTATCAAACCCAAAGTCTCCCCACGAGTGCCATGCAATGTCCTGAAAGTGGCTTCGTGTTCCCTCAGATTTAGACTTGAACTGAGATACCCCATGGTGGAGCAGAGCGCTGGCATTAAAAAGCAGCGAGGGCATTACTCACGGGTGCCTGGCTTTAGCAGTGCAATACTTCCTGTTCTTGTCTGGTTCACTGACTTGTCCGTTTCTCCAGCACTGTCCGCAAACAATCTGTATCTTCACGTTAGGGGGGCCGAATCTCACAGGCATCACGTGGGTCTGCTTTAGAAGATTGTGTTACAAAAAAAAAAAAAAAAAAAAGTTTGACTCAGGTCACTTGTAAAGTGTTTTGTTTAATACCGCCTACCCCCAAACACACTCAGGCAATAAGTTGTCCTGTGGAATCTGAAGTAATGTCTATTTTGCCCCTTCCTTAAAATGAGGTGGAGGGTTAAACACATGAATTAAACAAAACTCAGATGTCACCTGGGCTCCCTGGAAATTCATTTCCATGCTTGACCAATACTTCTTAGACTCCAAAGTAATAGCTTCCGGTGTGATTCCTAAACATACAAAAACAAAGAGTTTCGTTCGTTCTTTTTCATTGAGACACCCTGCTGGTGTAATCTGAGGATGCTGTTCTGTGAAGCCATCAGAAACTGCAGAACTGGAGTCCGACAAGAGCACTGAAAGCACTAGAAGCATCTCCGGGGAGCTTGTGATGCGTTACAGATCCTTTTTAAAGGTCAGAGCTGCTATGTGTGTACGGTCTGCCTTCCTGGCTCCTTGGTGCACGACACTGAAATCCTACCTGTTTCCGCCTGTATCATCCACACTTTGAGCTCGATCAGGCTGTGTGCGTAGTAGCACTCATCCTCCCGCACGCAGCCGTAGCGCACCTCGTGTCGGCACAGGTCGAACTGGCCCAGCACGTGGCGGGGACGGATCTTGGAGTACTTCACCGTGGTCTCCCTTAGAATGTGCACCAGGCACCTGCCACAAAGCAGAAGCAGTGCGTCACGCCAAGGAACAAAAACACTGCAACCACCCCCGTGACGGACCAGGGATGGACATAAGACTCCTATTGCATAGCAGCGTCCAAGTTTTAATACAAGCTTGATCAGCCAGTGTGAATCAGTAACAAGCTCAGATGTGTTGTCTTACTCATTGTGAAACTAGTACTGGATCAAACTGCTATGCAGCAGGAGTCGTATTTCTATCAACTTCCTGTTAAGCTGTCAACAAGCTTCAACTCCTGCTTGTCGAACTTGGATCAAGGACGCATGCACCATGTCAAGGGCTTACTTGTTCTCTTCAAAGTCATGCTTGGTGACAGGGTGTGAACAGTAGTAAGGGCTGTCCTGGTTTCTCTTGCTGATTATTCTAGGTTTGTGATCGAAGCACACCTGCAAAGATTGAGATTGAGAAACACATTAAAACACAGTTTAAGATCACGGATTCAATGCAAAGTAAAGCCAAGAAAAAAAGTTAATTAATTTGTTTGACATTTTATTATGGATAACTGGGACTTTCTCTCCACTCTACTGCTTACTGTAGAAATATACAAAGCATGCAATGCCAGAAACACTTTTCTGGATGAATAAAAGGTGTCAGAAATGAAGTCTAGAAAAGTTTTTGAAGTCCTGGTTAGCAGCCCTTTAAGAGTTACCACTTAGTACTTGTCTGTTAAAAAAAAACAAATCCACTCTAGAACGAAACAGGCGCTTTCAGCTGAAGCAATAACTAACGCGATGTAAATAATGCGGAACGAAACGCTGGCTGGCACTCACCTCACACAGGAACATGAATATGCCGTGGTGCTCCTGCAAGACCTTGGCTACAGTTAAGTTGACTTTCCCTTTTCCTCCAAAGGGGTCAAACAGCAGCTCCCGGCTGAATGCTCGGTTACGCTCCAGGGTCCACACGTCGATCTCCTCCTGGCAGTACGCAAAGGTGCAGTTACCAGGGTACCGGCACTCGCCTCCCGAAGCAACATCTACAAAAACAAGCACAGCTTCAGCCCTGGGACCAGAATAGAACCTACACAGAATCCACAGCACAGCGTCATTCCAACAGGACCCACAGCACAGATGACTGCTTGAAACAGGAGTTATTTCCATCTCACATCCAGATTTCACCAGAATACGTTTTAATGTTTCACGTTTAGCCGAAAAAGAAAAAACAGCAATGCAAAAATAAAGGTGGATTGTATGACCTACTTAATGAAGTAATGCTTGGCAGCTAGAACAGCGTCTCACCTTTGCAGATGTAGTAAGGCCCCACGTACTGGGACTTCGTGGGCCTGGGTCTCACTCGCTTCCACGTCAAATCCTCCGAGTGTTTTATTCTTCCAAGCAGCACATCCTTCTTACACTGATGCTCCAGTTCAGCATGGAAAACGTAATTCAGCAGTTTGGAACCTGCAGCAAAGACAGCCACTTTAGGAGTGCAAACATACTGTGCCGCACAGGAAAGGAATCGCGCAAACAATGCAAACGCCTGCCTAAAAGGACTGAACTGGGAAGAACGCAGTGCGTCTGTACCCGTTTACAAACCCGCCTGCCACACCTTCAAACCTTAATCCACTTGTACTTCGTTCCTCAGCACTAAGCACACTACTCTGTTTACAGCTTCTTCTGCTGCACTTCTCTACAATCGCCCTCAAAAGATTTTGCACTTATTCTAAACTTTTTTTTTTTTTTTTTTTGCCTTAGGACGTGGATGCCACAAAGATACTCGTCTGAAAAAGGATTTCTCTCGCTTGTTCAATATCCTACCTGTTTTTACGTAGCACAGACTGCAAGCCTGCATGAATTCATGTGTGTCTGCCAAAGGGTTTGAGTTCAGCAGGGAGGAGGTGTGCAGACTCAGCAGCCCTGCTGGCACTCCGTTAGAAAAGGCACCGTTCTGTCCCATAATAACAGCCCTGTTACTATGAGAGCCTGGAAGGGAGTCTGTGCTGTTCTGCTCAAACAACAACAACAACGTAAATAATAAATCACTCTGCATGTGTTTTACAGGGATGGAAATAAGACTCCCATTGCATTAGCAGTTCTATCCATTCTTGGTTTTACTAAGTTTAATAAGACATACCTGAGCCTGATACACTGGGGCCAATCAAGCTCATAGTAAGACCTGGAATGGGAAAACTAAGGAAATTATTTCCATCCCTGTTCTACTGTAGCTACAACCCTGTCGTAAGACATTGCTCAGCTTACCACATATCTAATAATATAGAATGAAACTGCCGACATGCAACATACTGTACAGTGCAACATGTGAGAGAGACAACACTGGTTTGTCATATGAAAGTGAATCTGTAAAACAAGAAGAGGGCATCAGGCACATCATACCTCCACCAAGGTGCTGTCGGCCGGTTTCACATGGGCTGTGAATCCAGCTTTTAAAGTTCTAACATTTTACCATTACTGAAGTAATAAAAACTTACAGATACAAACAGACCACCGCTGTGTGCTTGACAGCCTGCCCCCAGAACGGAAGAGGAGAGATCTGCATGAAAATAATAAGCATTATCGTTATCATTATTATTATTATTAAAAGCAACTGAAACACACATGTTGTTAAATCATTGTTTCTCAGAACCATCAGGACAGAAGACTACATTGGATGTTAAGAAACCGACTGTGATGCTCTCCAACATTATTAGACAGTTAAATATATAGTAGAACCTACAGGACAGATGCTTGAAACAATCGTATGTAAGCTTTCCAGCTCACCCTTGAAAACCTCTTGCTAGTACAGTACTGCATAAACTTTCTCTTAAGAAGAAACAAAACGTCTTCAAATTTAGGGTGAAACACAAAACAAAATGAACATTAAATAGTTTCAGAGGAAACGTGCGATCTAAATAACTGACATTTTCAACATAGCCCTACTACACTATACAGGCCAACGTACATAGATGTGACTTTTTCTTCGATACAGCAGCTCAGAACCCCACCCCACCAAGGTAAGCTATTGCTCTGTATTGTTTCTGTCCTGCCGTTCCTCTTTAGATCAAAGACGGGGTGCAGTTAAATGTACGCAAGACAAGCCCGTGTGAAGCACTGCAATAAGAAGATAGCACTCAGAACCCTTACCTGTTTGGGTTTCGGATATAGACAGGGCGTCGAGGGAATCCAAGCGGGACCCGAAGGTGTCCAGGCTGGACAGCACAGAGTTCATTGGCAGTTGCATAGAGTACAAAGAGGGCAAAGTGACAGAAGGCAAGAACGGGTTTGAGACGGTCATGGGGGGCAGGAGCATATTGCTGGGCAGGGCCATGCTTTGGGAAACACTGGTCGGTAAAGGGATGGGGTCTTTCATCGTAGGGATTGACTGAAACAGAAGCACAACAAATACCCAAAGGTACATGATTGCAGAACACAGCGATTACTGTACAGGTCTCCAAGCAAACTGGACACTAGGATTCTTAATTAAAAACACATTGTGACAGCTACATGAATCCGCAATAACATTTCTTAGCTTCCCTCCAAGAGGAATAGTCCACACAGAGCCAAATATCCTCTCTTCCATTGCTTCAAATTATAGCAATTATCCACCAAACCCAAGGGGCTGTTTCTTCACTTGGAATGGTAAGCCAGTCCAATCAGCAGCAGTGACCCTCACCTGTGGAGAGCTCGATCAGGAGAATAACTGGTTTGTGCAGCACTACTGCACTGCTCTGAAGCCCCTTCCCGTCACCTCACAGCAGTGGTTAGAATTATATTAACTACAAGACAGAAAGGACGGCGACGCAGCTGGGTTTGACTAGCAATGAAATAAGAAGCTCACCACCGGAGGTTCGCTGTCCAACAGGTCATCCAGATCATCCCCGATGATATCGGCGTCGTAGTCCAGCTGGGACTCTGGCACGGGGAAGGGAACGCTGGCCCCGTTCGGTAACACCGAGGAGGGGTGGCCGATCTCCTCCGCAGAGTGGGACTCGATGGGAGAGACAGAGGAGACCGGGACTGGGATGGAGGTCGGGAGCGGGGCCGACTCGCGCTGCGCTGATTCAGCTTCCGAGGAGCACGGAGTCACCACAGAGACTGAGAACGCTCCGGACTCCTGAGTGCTGTCAGATAAATCTGGAAACGGAGCAAAACACATGCTTTAAACTGAAGCAAGCAAACAAACACTTTTATAAAATGACTATTGTAAAGGGAGTGTACTCCTCCTCCATATCTTAAACCATTGTTTTGTTTTTAAAAACAGCAAAATAAATTACCCATGTCAATGTCTTCAACAGAGCCCAGTCCACTTGAACACTTGAAACGAAACCAAAAAAAGGTATGAAGTTATAAAAAGGATAACAGATGCTTCCAACAGAAACTAGCACGTAAGAAATAAACAGACATCTGCAACTATTCAAGACATCTGCAAAAAAGAGAAAGAGTGCTTGCTTGGAACAAGAAATATCTGCTAGTTGGCTGCTTTGCAAAGCCGGCTGAACTTGTCTTTGCAGCTGCTAACGTTGGTGCACTTGCATGCTGTTGACACAAAGCAAATTTTTACCCAGCATAGTATCAGTAGCTGACAGAGAAGAAAGAATTACCTTATCAATTGCTGCTCCTGAATTACAGGAACCAGTTAATGGATTCAAAGCAGGCTGTAAAAAGATAACGAAATGTGACTTGACCACACTGTTGCCAGCTGTCACACACACCACTGCTCCCAGTCCCCACCTCACCAGCTCACAGTGCCCATTGGGGCTGTTTTAGAAGCATTTTAAAAGGGATGTGGAGCTGATGAAAATTCCAGAATCTTACTGAAGAAGCACACATTATGGTAAACTTGCATTTGATGGCACAATGTTCTTGTGATTCTTCTATTTCCAAATGAAGTCAAATGATGAAGGCAGAATGTACTACAAGCAGGCTTGTCTTTGGTAAAGCAGTGGTTGATTACAGAGAAGGAGAGACTCAAAATCCCAGACACCAGCTCCTCCAGGCACTGACTCTCACTGCGATGGCTATTCACTGTCATATCAGCGAAGACTTACTTTATTTCATCAGCTCTTTGTCCTTCTAACAGAGTACACTTGTAGCAAACACCAAGAGGCATGAACAGAAAAGAAGACTGATGTGGAGAGTCTGACAGGGGACTGAACATTGAGGAAGTTACATCACGCTCATGACAAACACGCTCACCTGAGCTCGAACGTACGCCTTTCGGATTTTTAAACCCAACTTCTTGGCTAGTTCTTGGGTCAGTTTTACAACGCTTTCATCCTGCAAGGCACAAACAAAGCAAACAAAACGGTACAGTTTGAGGCTTTAGAAAACAGGACACTTATTACAGAGCTGGAGAAACATCTTACATGTGGCACTGCTAAGGAGCACTTTGCTACAGCATCGTAGGCTTCTTTGTGTCTGCCCAGCTCCTTCAGGGATTTGGATTTGCGGAAGAGCGCCCTGTAGTTATTTTCATTGTGCTGTAAAGATTTTTCACAGTCTTCCAGTGCCTGGTCATGAGCCCCCTGTAACACAGAATTATTAGTATTGTTATCCAACATATAGGAAAGTAAGGCAAGAGAAACACAAAAGCTGAAGACAGGTTCACCCCCTCTATCCCACTGCAGGCCAGACTCTTAATGCAATTCTAAATTAAAGAAAAAAAGCTATAGACCATTTACAAGCGCCTAACAGAAAAGTCTCAGCTGCTTATTTCTGGTTTCCTAACATTACTAGGTGCTTTATGTGAGTTAGCTGAGTGTGTTGCACACTGGCTGAACTATCAAAGTCTGTGGAGGTAAAGAGACATCTTTAATGAAGTCTTGATTTACACAGAAACGAGACACTTGCCATGTTTAAGTGACAGGCAGCCCTGTTTGCGTACAGCTTCTCCATGTTTTCACTGGCTATGCTGATGTCCTCTGACTCGGCGTAGTCAGCGATGTTTAAGGCCTCTGTGTACAAGCCGAGGGATCTCGCCCAGTCCCCTTCCCTGTATACATCATTCCCTTCGCCGAAAAGCTTCCTCACCAGATCCTGGATAAACACCTGAAAGCATAAAGCAACAGCAGGGATGAAGCAACTCCCGCTGCATAGCAGTACGATCCTCTCCTGGTCTCACAAGGACGGTCTAAATATACCTCCAACACACACGTTCTCACGCAATGTTTGTGTTGTTATACAAACACACTATGATGTGAAGGCACTGTCCATGAGAAGGAATAGGTGTGCGATTATTACTCCAATGAGCCCAATACTAACCCGACAGTTACTTCTTTACAATGAAAAGAGGAATACCAATATGGAGAAACTTTAGGTAGGATCACATGCTAAACATAGTAAAAGCAGGTGGAACAGTGTTTTAAAAACAAATGCATCTAGCAGCTAGGCTCACAATCTTGTGCAAACTCAATGAGCAGCTCCTTTGAGAACTAATTGATTCATCTATCGGTGAATGAAGAAAGAGGATTTGCAAAGTCAGGATTGTTAAATGCTATGCCCCAATGAGGCACAGCAAGCTCTCCTGTCTGCACTATCCAAAGGCACAAGGTTGACGAGCGAAAAGCAAAACGTTTAGGAAACAAAACCGTTTCACCTTGTATTCTTGTTCTGTTCCTGGATAGGGCAAGGTAGACCTGCAATAAAAAAAAAATACAAATAGCAGACATACAAAGTGCTTTCATAACCTTAACTGAGAGGATACCCTTCAGTGCAATCAGAAAGGTGAGTACTGCATCCAAGTAGCTCCCTATGGAATTCCCACTGATCTTTTCTACCAGTTCAGGGCGGTCACACTCGGACTACCAGAGAGAGCCGTCTGGAGCTGCAGCTACACATGGAGAGTCACAGAGTGATTGTATGAATCTGTTTAATGCTGGAATCAAGAGCCAAAATAAAGAGAAAAACTTCCTGCCACCCTTACCAGTTAAACCAAATTAGCACTTCAATTACACTTAGAAGTCCAGCCCCATTAGAACCTGTAGCAGCTGCTCCACTTCACCTCGCTCTCGCAATGTCAATGACAAAGTATTCGAAACGTTTTAAACCACAGCAGCCTCTACTATAAAAACAGATGAAGTGCTTTAATATCAGGGTTTGGGCTGTTTTTAGACTGAATGACTTACAGTGTGTTTCTAAGTGTTGCTTGGCTACCTCTGATCAAGTTGAGTCTGTGATAGACCCGACTCGCAAACACACCTGAGCTTGATCCCTTTACAAAACAACGACAATGTAAATAATAAATCACGCTGTATGTGTTTTATAGAGGGATGGAACTATGACTGCCCGTTACATTATAAGTTTGACCCACTCCTGGTTTTACCAAATTCAATAAGACACACCTGAGCGTGTCCCCGTTACACACTGTGACTAATCCAGCTCATAGTAAAACCTGGAATGGGGAGGAACTCCTTGCAATAGGAGTCTTATTAACATCCCTGCTGAAGTGATGTGCTGCTGAATGAATTATCACCCAAAGCCATCTTCAGGAGACTTACTGTATGAACTGCAGTCCCTTCTGGATGTCCTGCCAGCGGCTGCTTCTGTCTTTATACACATTGGACATGTTACTCTGCAGGTCCAGATCCTGGACAGACTCAACACCTGCAACAAGAAGCAACATATCAATGGAAGGGGGGGGGGTCAAACAGATACAGCATTACAGCCTCTCCTTCATTGCAAAATCCACCACCCTTTCCAACTGAATTATTTACTGGACTCCTTAAACTTATTCATTCCACTAAACTGGAGCATCTAAAATCTGCTGGTAACAATCCTGGCTAGTCCAGCACTGGACTACCCCAGGACTCGGAAGCTGTGACTGCCCCAGACCAGGCATCCCTTCCTTCCGGCCATGCCCTTAATTGTTTCATTGAACCAATTAACAGTCCATCCCCTCAGGTCTTAAACAGGGAAAGATTTCATTACAGCTGTTAAAGCAGGTCTAGGAAAGTCCTGCAGGACCGGAGCTGTGGCTCAGATTCACCGCCGGGACCTCGTTCAGTGTGATGATGTTACACAGGGTGATTCACCTCCAGTGCTGTTGCTGGGAGGGTAGCTGACATCTTGCAAACAGACTGCCTGGTGCTCAGGGCTGGCGTGCAGCTCACACTGAGGAATTTGACTGGCCTTTCAGAAGCAGCACCAAGGGGAATACAGGCTGGCTGACTACAGCAACCCCAGCTTCCCTGAGGAATACTGCTACAAACTCTTGAAACTAAACAAGTGGAATTTACAATGTTTCTTTTAGTATTGCTCTATCAACACACACACACTGACACGCACACGGCTGTATTTCAAACAAACGATTTCAGTTAATTTTATTAATTCAGACTGGACTAGACCATTAATATTTGATTAAGACAGTGTGTCATAAATTAAAACAGAACAACATGCTGTAGTGAAGCTGCTGGTTTCGATGGCATTGAAACCAAAACATGAACGCATTGCAGATGGAATTTCCCAACAAGTCCAGTACTGTTCACATTACCAGCTAAAAGGATTCGGCGCTATTGACTTTTATAAAACGAGAAGCGCGTATTAAAACGAACTCTCGATGTTACTGTACACTGGACCAAGGTACAGCTTATTCTGTGCCAGTTATGTACAAGTTAATTAAATGCTTGGTAATGTGAAACACCAATAAACCTACCGACAAAACGGACAGGCGTGTGGTAACAAATGCAATCACAGTTCTATAAACGCGCAATATTCACAAAAGCGCAGCTAGGCCGAGCAACCCATGCATGTGTCACAGTAAAATAACTTCAGCTCGGGGATCTGCGGCCCTCACTCTACCACACACACACAGGCAGCATAAACAGAATTATAAAAAATAATAATTAAAAATAGTACAGTTCATCATGAAAAAGATACGCATTGTGTATTTGTTATACTAATGCATGCACTTCCAGATTTAACGTTTAACAAACAGGCAGTGATATTTGTAATAGACGAAAACTAAACGCCAAAACAAATTCAAATAAAAATTAGACATTAGGAGTTAATGTACCGCCGGTATGTAATTACAAGGGGGGGGGGGGGCTTTTTACTGTATATGGAAAGCAAACACAACAACGGGCTATCTCCTGATACTGCTAGTTTTCGATGATAGCAAAAACATAATTTCAAAAGCACTGGTTTCAGTTACACGTGCAGAATGGACGTCTCTTTTTACAGATTCAATCTCATCTTAATAAATAAAGTTCGCCCTGCCTGAATCCCCTCGTTGTTGTGGCACAGAGACTGCGTGTAGCGTACTGACGTTGCACACTAACGGCACCGACTTACCTTTCTCTGTTTGTTTTGGCAAAACCAAACAGCTTATTTTAAAGAAACTTTGCTTGTTGAACGTCCCTGCTTTTCCTCGTGATAATTTTATCTACAGTACTGCATTCGCAATATCCTTCCCGGCCAGCCTGCTACATAAAACACGACCTCGAAACTGTCGCTCCACTTCCTGAGCAATGAATAAACAGAGCTCTGCCCCCTAGCCACTGACACCTGGCAAAGCAAGGGAAACAAATCCGTTCTACGTGTTCACTTATCGATTGATAACTTATTGGTTTAGTTATTTGCTTACTTCCCCTGATGCCAACTTTTCGTATCCATTAAAATATCAATTTACATTGTGTAATCAGTATTTATTTATTTACTGTTGTATATGGTGATGCACTGTATATAATAATTTAAAGGGAGATGCAGCTGTACAGTACAGAAAGAGTTATGACACGGATATAAGCATGTGGCTCAGTCTTAATTCACCTTTTGTTTAGAGACCCGGCCAGCTGGCATTCTGTCTAGAAGCTTTAAGAAGAGTGCCGCTAAGAGTAATTGCTGTACATACCGGACACATGGACACCTGTAGAGTGTGGTGCCACCTGCTGGACATTTAACAGATTGACGGCATACTGCGTTAACAATTACAAAGCCTTATCCACTGGTGTCATATTTATTATATAATAAGCGAACAGTCTAGAAAAGTGTAAATCAGCCAATCAAAACAGCGTTTAAGAATCAGAACGTGGGTATTATAATGTTACATGGCCCCACTGACCTTGTCGCCATTTAATTCATGTATTTATTTGTACAGTATTTTCATGTTTAATTGCTTCTTATGCAGGTTACGGAACCCGTACTACAGTAACAGTAAAACAGAAGAATGAATGCGTTGTAACGCCTTCAATGAATGAATTCACCCTCCAGCTCTGAAACACGTAAAAATGTAATCAATGCCGCGGTACTTCATATTTTCATAATTTTCGTAAGTTCAATATGTCATTAACAAGTGGCGGCGCGGTATCGTGACTGTGAAATAAGCCCTAGAAATCGGAAGTACAGTATATTCTGCATCCTGATTCGAAACTGGTCTTTGTTTCGATTTGTCCGAAACCCCACAGGTGTAGTTCATACAGCCACTGCCATCGACGTGACTAAGTAAACTCGGTGCATAAGCACGGGTGCAATTCATCTTTGTCCAGATCCTTCTGCCCCGGCGGGTATATTCTGCGGTCGCTGGGCTCATCGAGGTCCAGTTGCGTATCGCAACATCCTCTTCGGTTTGAAAGCGAACCCCGTTCGACCTTATCACGCGAACCCTTTAATGCACAGATAGATGCGCGTCCCGCAGATAAACTTTCTTATTTGTGCAATGAGGCGCACGAATCCGGGTTCAAAATGCACTGACAGGTTTGATCTGCTCGTCCAAATGGCGAGTTCCCTCCTCGTGATACTTGAGTCGCTCTCAAATGGGTTTTAAGAAGAAAACGTTTGAAGAGCCGCTCAATTCTGTGTGTACATGAAGGGGTTAAGTATAGGCATCCTTCGTTTAACAGAACGCGTCGTCGCCTCTGAGCATCACTGTTAAGATTGCAGCTGAAAACGCCGCAGCTCCCAGTAAGAGCTGGGAATTGTTACACACATTAACTGGCGTCTGTCTGGCTCTACCGAGCTAGCACTGTACTGCAATAGAACACAAGCCCATTGATTTCATAGTGCAGGCAGCAATTACATGACAGCTGTTGTTTCCGCGTATGGCATTGACTGACCAGTTTGTTTACGTTCTCTTAAGCTGGAATGAAGCGAGTATATGTCGACTCAGCCCTGGAGCTGTAACTATGAGAAGGTAGCTATCACAAGGTATCCGATTTAGGGTGTCCGAGTGCTTCAATGTGTTCAGACGCGTTGATTAGTAAATAGGAACGCAGAATGAATGTATATTGCATTACACGTTATAACAATGCTGACCTGAACATGGGAATTGTAATTCAAGTCATACCGGAATAAAGATTCCGTTTAGAATATACGGAAGTGAAATCAGCGTTGTGTCAGCTGATTTAGTTTATAAAAAGAAGAGGCAGCTGTAGGAACTCGGACGTCTTTTTGCGCATTTGGAAGAAGGTATTTACTCTTACCGTGCTTTCCTTAAGATAGGTCTAATCGCATTGTACAGGCTGCTTTAAATATGATCGTGCTGTAGTTATAGACCTTGCAACGACTTCTTGAAAAATCAACTCGTAGTTCTAGTGATCCATGTGAAATATACTGTAAAAGTAAATAATAATAATAATTATAATAATAAATTGTTTTATTTCGGGATTTTTGATTTTCAAGTTTACAGTACATTTATGACAGAGCTATAATCCAAGGTAAAACTGTTTATTGCGATGTGCAAAGTGTACAGTACATTCTCTTAAAAATGTTACTGTTCAGCAGTCTTTGAAGAGTGGCATCGTTTCCACTGTACAGCACGGTTTTAGAATGGCCATAGCTTCTGCTCCGTACATTCTGTTAATCTTCAACGAAGGTACGAATCCGCTGCCGCTCACAAACACATAACCAACACATTGAAGGTAACCAACACCCTAAACCAGACCGCGCCGCACAGGGGCTGGAGTCGCGACAGTGTCGTGTTGCAGGTACAGCCTCGTAACAACACGAGTTGTTTATCTGTTTCAAACTATAGCTACTGCTCCTCACACCCACTCAATTCTTTTCACATAGCTGTACTATCCATAGTTTACCACGTTTGCTATGCTTCAAAAAACTACATATATATACCTCTCTGTGCTTTGCCGTGCTTGCACTGTGCTTTAATAGACTATGCTGCAATGCTTTGACTGGGTACACTTTTATAAGGGCCGTTCATATGTATCCTTACTGAATTTGTATTTTTGTGTATTGAAAGTGTAAAATACTCTTGTGGGGTCTCCTCCTCTGTTCTCCCCCAGGCAGAGCACAATGCAGCCCGTGCCACTGGTCACCCTGCTCAGTGTGCTGGGCCTGGCCTGCTCTCTGGACAATGGGCTGATGAGAACCCCACCCATGGGCTGGCTGGCCTGGGAGCGCTACCGGTGCAACACGGACTGCACCAACGATCCAGACAACTGCATCAGGTATGCTGCAGCAGCCTGAACACACCCCACAGTATAGAGACTGTGAGCACGGGGGGCCACTGGTAGGTACTGTCTGTCCCCTGTTGAGACTCAGCACTGATGTCTGGCCCCTGTTCCCTGTCCCTCTGTCTCCTATACAGCGAGCACTTGTTCAAGGCGATGGCAGACAGGCTGGCAGAGGACGGCTGGAGAGCGCTGGGGTACGAGTACGTGAACATCGACGACTGCTGGGCCTCCAAGAAACGAGATGCCCGGGGCAGGCTGCAGCCGGACCCCAAGAGATTCCCCAGTGGGATCAAGGCACTCGCTGACTATGTGAGAAAACAACAGGGAGGGAGGGAGGCAGTGAGAGAGAGAGGCAGGCAGAGAGAGACAGAGAGGGAGGCAGAGAGAGATAGAGGCAGGCAGGCAGAGAGAGACAAGCAGACAAGCATGCAGAGAGGCAGGTAGGTACTTCAGTTTGCAAGATTTCTGGTCATTAACATGCTGTATACCAGTCACACCTGTTCATAACAGACTGCTTTATAGACAGATGGTCATTATTCCCAGGTCATACTTGCAAAATAAAATGAAAATGAAGATATATATATACACACACACACACACACACACATACAGTACATATGTGCCTGTAACTCTCTCTCTGGCCAGGTCCATGCGAAGGGGCTGAAGCTGGGGATCTACGGGGACGTGGGTCTGTACACGTGTGGGGGGTACCCCGGCACCACTCCGGACATGGTGCAGATCGACGCAGAGACGTTTGCAGAGTGGGGAGTGGACATGCTCAAGATGGACGGCTGCTATTCCAACGACTCCATGAAAGCAGAAGGTGTGAGGCAGAGCCGCACTTCAGTAGGAAATTAAAATAGCTCTTTCATCAAACACAGCATCACACTCACTGCACTGCCAGACTGCAGCTCCACACACACACACACACACACACACACACACACTGTGCTTGTATCGCATTCAAACACAGCATCACACTCCTGCACTGCCAGACTGCAGCTCCACACACACACACATAGAGATGCTGTCTTGGTATGGTATGATTGAGGCAGTGTGGCTCTGGCTGGATGGGGTAGCCCCCTTCTCCGGTGCAGTGTATGTCCTCTGACCCTGTCTGCTGTTTCTTTGTCTTGTGTTAGGATATCCGAAGATGAGCGCGGCTCTGAACGCTACAGGGAGGCCCATCGCTTACTCCTGCAGCTGGCCAGCTTACCAGGGAGGCCTCCCCCCACGGGTGAGTGCACCCCTGGGATCAGTTTGAATTGTCGGAGCAGTAGCGGATCTCCACGCCTTCGCCCAAGCGTTCGGAAGTCTCTTTCCACTTTGTCTTTATTCTACTTGTTTTCATGAGGGGCAGGGTGTCAGTAAGTCACCTGGGCTGACTGAAGGTCTGATGCTGTTTAAATAATTCCAATTGTCTCTGCTTGCGTTATGTTTTTTTAAAATTTGGTTTGTTTTATACAAGTTCTAAATTGTGCACCTAACACCCGGACAGATTATCAGGTGATTAATGTGGGCGTCCTTTACCCCTCCCCCACCCGACGCAGGTGAACTACACCCAGCTGGGCGAGATCTGCAATCTGTGGAGAAACTACGGGGACATCCAGGACTCGTGGGACGACGTTCTCAATGTGATCGACTGGTTCGGGGAGAACCAGGAGGTGCTCCAGCCCGCAGCGGGGCCAGGCCACTGGAACGACCCCGATATGGTAAACGCCTCTCAGGGATGCCAATAAGACTCCTATTGCATAGCACTTTCACCCAGTCCAGGGTTTACAACTAACTCCATTAGCCACAGTGTGTCAGCTCAGGTGTGTCTTATTAAAGTCACATGTAAAATCAGGAATGGATCAAACTGCTACACAACGGGAATCTTATTTCCATCCCTGCCTTTATTAGTAATTGTGTGTGCGTGCGTGCGTGCGTGCGTGTTCTCGTGTGTATGTGTGTGTGAGTATGTGTGTGCGTGTGTGTGTGCGTGTGTGTGTGTGTGTGTGTGTGTGTGTGTGTGTGTGTGTGTGTGTGTGTGTTCTCGTGTGTGTGTGCGTGTGTGTGTGTGTGCGTGTTTGTGTGTTCTCGTGTGTGTGTGTGTGTGTGTCAGTGTGTGTGTGTGTGTGTTCTCATGTGTGTGTGTGTGTGTGTGTGCGTGTGCATTTCAGTTCTCAGCATGCCGAATCAACATATCAAGGCAACCAAACTGTTGTGTTTCTTTAATCCTATGACAGAGTTTTTCTTTTTGCTTTAGCTGATAATCGGTGACTTTGGGCTGAGCTACGAGCAATCCAAGGCTCAGATGGCTTTGTGGGCCGTCCTGGCAGCCCCCCTCTTCATGTCCAATGACCTGAGGAGCATCTCGGACAAGGCCAAAGACATCCTGCAGAACCAGATGGCCATTTCCATTAACCAGGACCGGCTGGGACTACAAGGAGTGCGCATGCTCAAGGTGAGCGCACAGGGGCAGAGGGGTCACCGCACAGGGGCAGAGTGGTCACCGCACAGGGGCAGAGGGGTCACTGCACAGAAACTTGCTATAGCAATTCTTTTGCAGAACCTTACTAGTTCATCACGACCATGAAAAACAGAACAAAAAAACAAGGTCACCCATCTTCAGAATGGTAAACAGTCCGTTACAGTAGATAACTTTAAACTAGGTCTGCAGGACTCCTCAATCTCTCTGTGCATGTTCATTTAAAATGGTAACACTGCAGCGAAGCACCCAGACTTTCATTTGCATTAAAACAGGGAACTGAAAAGCATGCTGGCTGGTCTGAAGCCAATAGAGCGGCGTCCCTCAGTGAATAGTGCGCTGGGCACGGCTCAGGACTGTGTGCTGCTGCTCTGAGCTCAGTGAATAGTGTGCTGGGACGGCTCAGGACTGTGTGCTGCTCCGAGCTCAGTGAATAGTGTGCTGGGACGGCTCAGGACTGTGTGCTGCTGCTCTGAGCTCAGTGAATAGTGTGCTGGGCATGGCTCAGGACTGTGTGCTGCTCCGAGCTCAGTGAATAGTGCGCTGGGCACGGCTCAGGACTGTGTGCTGCTCCGAGCTCAGTGAATAGTGTGCTGGGCATGGCTCAGGACTGTGTGCTGCTGCTCCGAGCTCAGTGAATAGTGTGCTGGGCATGGCTCAGGACTGTGTGCTGCTCCGAGCTCAGTGAATAGTGTGCTGGGCACGGCTCAGGACTGTGTGCTGCTCCGAGCTCAGTGAATAGTGTGCTGGGACGGCTCAGGACTGTGTGCTGCTGCTCTGAGCTCAGTGAATAGTGTGCTGGGCATGGCTTAGGACTGTGTGCTGCTCCGAGCTCAGTGAATAGTGTGCTGGGACGGCTCAGGACTGTGTGCTGCTCCGAGCTCAGTGAATAGTGTGCTGGGCATGGCTCAGGACTGTGTGCTGCTCCGAGCTCAGTGAATAGTGTGCTGGGCACGGCTCAGGACTGTGTGCTGCTCCGAGCTCAGTGAATAGTGTGCTGGGCATGGCTCAGGACTGTGTGCTGCTCCGAGCTCAGTGAATAGTGTGCTGGGACGGCTCAGGACTGTGTGCTGCTCCGAGCTCAGTGAATAGTGTGCTGGGCATGGCTCAGGACTGTGTGCTGCTCCGAGCTCAGTGAATAGTGTGCTGGGACGGCTCAGGACTGTGTGCTGCTGCTCCGAGCTCAGTGAATAGTGTGCTGGGCATGGCTCAGGACTGTGTGCTGCTCCGAGCTCAGTGAATAGTGTGCTGGGCATGGCTCAGGACTGTGTGCTGCTGCTCCGAGCTCAGTGAATAGTGTGCTGGGACGGCTCAGGACTGTGTGCTGCTGCTCTGAGCTCAGTGAATAGTGTGCTGGGCATGGCTCAGGACTGTGTGCTGCTGCTCTGAGCTCAGTGAATAGTGTGCTGGGCATGGCTCAGGACTGTGTGCTGCTGCTCCGAGCTCAGTGAATAGTGCGCTGGACAGCACAGCATGTAGGCACACAGGTTTATTAAACTGTTGGTGTATTCACTTTTTTCCAGTGAGCAATTTCACAATTTTTGAATAACTTTCAGAAAAACCAAATATTGAAAAAAAATTAAACTTTTTTTTTTTTCTTGACCAAATAGTATTTCGTGTAGAATGAGGAATTCTATTCAGAATATTTTGTTTGTGTTTCAGGACAGTCACTTCGAGGTGTGGAAGAGGACCCTGTCTAAGGGAGAGTACGCCGTGGCTTTCCTGCTCACTGCTAATGACGGCACGCCCCGGCCGTACCTGGCTAACCTGGCCAAGCTCTACATCGTGGACTGCCGGCTCGGGTACAAGGTGTACGACGTCTTCGACTCCAACTTCCTGGGCATCTTCACCCTGATCGACGTCATCTACCTGAAGATCAATCCCTCGGGGGTGGTGCTGCTGCACATCTCTCCCCTCTGTGTGTAGAGAGATGCGTCCCGACAACAGCGCAGTCTTTCACCGATTTAAAAAATATTGATAAAGCTACTGTAAATTTACATAAGCAGCCACTAATTTTGCAAGACACATACAGTGCAATGTATAAATGCCAAGCTGAGGGGGGTTTAAAGCACTATTGTATAGATGTTGGCAGCTGCCAGAAACACTGCGATGGCCACAGTGCCCAGTTGTCAATTCTTTTCTTTTTTGCAAATCAAGCGAAGGGTACTTTCAAACTCACAATCTCTTTGAAGCGTGCACCATGATACAGTGTAATGATTACATGACTGAAACAGTGATGGATGCTTGAAGCCAGATTGAGGGACTGCATTCCTGCTTGGTGGGATTGCACTAAACGTTTCCTAGAGATAGTAGTTGCTGTTTTTTTTTATGTGTGATGAAGCAAATTAAAACTGTGTTTTATGACAGTATTGGCACCAAACTTTCCAAAGTGTGATCTCTGTACGTGATTTGCATTGCTCTGTGACTGATGTGTCAAGTAAAAAACAATCCAGTGTCATTTGCTTTGCATGTGTTCTGTTAGAAACGCGTGCAGCGATCGCCCCCTGATTATGGGTGAGCTCGGCCATGTACATCGCTGCCACCACCTGTGCTTCCCAGCGAGGTCTGGATAGAAGCCGTGTGCTCCGGACAGCGTCAGACAAGGATATAGCAAAAGAGTAATCTCTATAAGGGACTGCATTAAAAACTCGTTCATACACAGTATCGGGGGAAACACACACACAAGGGCATTAAAACGTACATTGATGCCCAATAATACTTTAGCAGCACTTGTATACATTACTGTAATTATTAATTACTGATCACACACAGCACTCCCGTAACCAGGGACACCAGACCTCGAGTAATTACTGATCACACACAGCACTCCCGTAACCAGGGACACCAGACCTCGAGTAATTACTGGATCACACACATTTAAAGCCCTAAACTCTTCCCCTATATCTTCCCTTCGCTATATCTAGCACATTCAACCACCATATGTACCAGTTTCTATAACCCCACACTGCATACATAACCCATTCTCATGCGCTCCAATTCTATAGAAATGTTAATTTAAAGTTGAATGTCCTATAAACAGCCTTATTAAAGTTACTTCTTCCTGTCTATTTCATCCATAGCATCCTTCCCTCATACTGACTTTGTGATTTTTCTTTTCCTATCCCGCATATTCTGCCATTCATTCACTATAACTGTTTCTGTTACTCTATGAAACTCCCTTAACCCATACTGCACATCCATACCCACACACGCTTTCTTCACTGCCATTTCTGCTAACTCATCCGCTCTCTCATTCCCCCTATTCCTATATGCGCTGGAACACACAAAAAACACATACAATCCTGAACACACACACACATTCTTACACTAGATGCATTACTTCCTGTTTAGTGTACGTTCTAACCCCTTTCCCTTCATTCTTAATTGTCTGAAGCCCTGATAACGAATCTGAAAATATGACTGCCTACTTTCATTCTCCCTCGTCTAGTCCCTCCTTTATTCTCTTTAACAAGCCTATCAATTGCCTTAATTGATAGCAATAAGAGATTCGTTACAAGCGTGCACTCTCCGTGTTCCAGGGCTTGGTAATGTGTGCTCGATTTAATGAATGAAGTGCACGATTCTTGCTTAGATCGACAATGAACAAATCAGACATCATCATCATTTAAAAAAAAATATTTGGGTACATCGTTATCTGACTTGGAGAAACTAAATCAAACGTGTAATTTCACTCTTCAGAAAGTGAGATGAAGCGAGCAGTTTACATGCGCGTTTTCTATAACAAATATTACCACGCAGTGAATATGCATTGATATTATTTCAACGTACCGGTACTGTATTGTGTGTGTTCGTGTTTAAGACGCCGCACTAATTGCTGTGGTGTAAATGCTCCTCCGGTGCGCTCTTATTAACCAGAAGCGCAGTGATGCAGATCCGAGCCGAGTTTATGTCACTCACAAGGAAGTGATACCAGTGCGCGGTGCACAGCTGGCTTCAACTTTGCAAAGCTTCTTCACAGAGGACGTCTTTCAACCGCTAGTGCGAACACTATCCAAAACGTTAGCGCCGTTCCGCTGGAAACGGCCCCTGCCTTCTCAGTCATGCCCACGCTGCCTCTACTGCTGTTGCTGCTGTCTGGTGAGTGTCTGAAATTATACACGGAATAATACTGGCGAGTGAGTGCTCTCTTTACCACCGGTGCGATGCAGCTGGCTTAATTCTACACACACAGGATACTGTTGCGACTTCGTGAACGAGTGCCAACAAGCGCATGCTCACAAAAAATAAAGTACGGGTTTCTTTTTAATCGTGACTTTTTAAAAGTTGGGTTTGTGCACATGCTCCAGAAAACCAAGTCTTGTCTTTGGTAAGGCAGTGAGTGTAGTTTTAAAAAGAAACTGAAACACTGAGACAAACAATAATGATGGTAGTAATAATAATAAATAATAATGACGATGTTGCTGATATATGGAATCGGGATGAATCCAGGCTCCCATTACCCTGCTAGAGTGCCGCCGCTGAAGCAGTGTGTGGGAGCAGCCTGGTATCTCTGTGGGGACGGTAGAAAACTCTGGCTCAGTTTACATTGTCTACCAGACAAGACTTCACTGGGGTCTCTTGAAAACAAATTAAACCACCCCTCCCCCCTCCCAGGAACACACGAAACTGGATTTCCAGTAAAGCATCCTTCACCAGATTCAGAAGCACGTGTGGAGACTTGGGGCTCCCTAGAATACTGTGCTTATGGGAGCGCTGTGTTCCGTTTGAAATGTTTGTTGCCCTACAGTGCCATGTCTAGATTGTCCTGTATTGCTGATATGTCTAAATTCCTTTTTGCTTTCTGACAATTCCTCTCGCAGTGTTTTAACTACAATGACAGTCTGAATTACTTGTATTTTTTGATAAACTTGGTTCTTCTCAGTTTCACATGGTTATTAGGACAGCAGAGTTTAAAGACGCTGGTTTCTTTTGATCAGAGCACCGCAGGTTAAGGTCTAGGTGGAGAATACCAGGAGAGACTTGCTGGCAGTAACAGTCTGGAGAGAGTTGTGCCACTCTGAGTTTAAATTACAGATGATAGCTGTTCAGTGAGAAGCTTGTACGTGTTTCAATCAATCTTTATTTTATATAGTGCCTTTCATAGTGGAACACCATCACAAAGCACTTTACAAGATGCAGTAAATATGTTTAGCAACTATAGAGCACTAATGTGTCACTTGAGCACTGACCTGGGGTTGCCAGTATGCTTGCTTGCGGTGTGTCACTTTTACCCACTAATGTGTGACTGACTACCTTTTGGGAAGCCTGTGTACACCAACACTGGAGCAGCCAGTAAACTCTGATTGTGAGAAGCTCTTTGTGTAATGTTTAACATTCATGGCAACTTTACAGGGTGAATAGAACATGTCTTTAAACTAAAGCAGTGGCCTTCACAAAGTGTTTGTGCTTCTCTAAACATATGGATAACAGGTAAATAAAATGAGACAAGAGCCCAACAGATTGCTACTTGCAGTTCTCTTTATTGCCTGCTGTATGGAGGAAAGCATGCAATTTCATCAATGTTTGTGTATCTGCGAGTGCCTGGTGTTTATGCTCAATGACTTGTCTGGACAGTATTGTTTTGGGTGCTGATTGTAGTTTACAGACCCTGGCATGGTCACTGCCAGGTGATTAGATATGGGATGGGTGATGGCTCACTGTTCTAACCTCTTAATAAAAGCTCTGTGTGGTTTTGTTTTGTTGTGCTCTTCTTGTCCAGTGTACAGGGCTGCCTTCACAGAGCCTCTCCAGAGGACTCGCAGCATTCGGAAGAGGGGTCTCTTGGAGTTGGCTGGCGTGATCAAGTGCAGCACTGGGCGGTCTGCGCTTGCCTACGTCATGTACGGCTGCTACTGTGGGCTGGGGGGGCAGGGCTGGCCCAGGGACAAGGCGGACTGGTAGGTGTGATATGAACCCTGGCGTGCAGACATGCTGAGTCCTTCAGCTGCTGCTGTGCTGTGGCCCAGGTTTGACTGAAGCTGCTCAATGCAGATCAGCACACACGCCAATCGCACTCATCACTGTCACGTCTGACTAAAGCATCAGGCAGTG